>NW_028301169.1:7500-174166 GCF_049000335.1 Polistes dominula | reverse complement strand
GAATTCCGTTGTACCTATACATATATAAATACGTAAATACTACTTGGATAGGTAAAGTACACTATCAATCCTTATCTCGATCGGATACAAGACGCGGTAATGAACGAACCATCGGAGAAGAATCTTGTAACAGGAATGTAACCTGCAAGTCGATACATAATATTTCTTTTATAAACGAATCTATACAAATATAAATGCATGGTTATAAGTGTGCGTGTTTGCTCGCAAACACAACGGCTGTAACTCTCGGTGTCCGCCCCCTGATGTATAGCAGTGAAAGCTAGGTGTGGAATAAGAGGCGTGACAAATCGTAGAATTAGGTCGTCCAATGTATAACGCAGTTTTCTGCGTGTGCATGAAATCGACATAGATATCGTATGGTCGCGTATACGTGTATTAGGTGCAAATGAGCTCGTGGAAAAAATCGCGACTCCCAAAGCTATGTATATTGTATATATTTCTCTCTTTCCGTATCTATCCATTCATCCATCGATCTATCTGAAACCTTCCACGCTTGTCCTCTGCGTGCGAGCGTGAAATACACGCTTACGCGGTCCGCACGAGCAAGCACGAGCAAGCAAGCACGAGCAAGCAAGCACGTTTCCACTCGTGATTAATCCCCATGCGAGTCGCCATAATTCGCCCCTGAATTAGCTCGTAAACGGACCGAATCACAGTCAACGGATTAAATAAGAGCTTTTCGATACGGCTTCTGGTCTTATCTCTTTGCGATTCCTTTTTATTACCGAACAACTACTACGTGACAATATTTTCTTAACGAAAAACGGAGTCTCGTTCTTCTAAAAGACTAGTCAAACCAGTGTAATACGAACGAAGAAAAGCAAGGAGAAAGAATAGTGTATTGTCGCGCGACGATACAATACACTTGCCTTTAGTTGCAACCGCGAAAAATAATCCTGCTTTGTCTATGACTCTTTACCTACCACCACCCGTCGGGGATATTCTAGTGCACCTCGACACGCACCTCGACACACACCTCGACACCTACCTCGACACGCGTCTTCCCACAATCTACACCGCACAGTTATTCGAAACCCTCGACCACGGACGAAGCTTCTTTGACGATGCGATTACTTACACTTTGCAACACCCCTAATCATTTTAATGACTAAATTTTGTCATATATTTTACAAAGTAACAAGTTTCATCGTCGAGCCTACAAGACAAAAAAATCCAAATGGTGAGGAACAATGAAGCGTAGCTGCTCTTTTGCTGAAACTCGGTAATCATTTTCCGTAGTTTATTGCGCCAGACTCTCCATGAAAGGCGGACGCTGAAATACTGGTAAAAAAAAAAACGTCATGACTCAATCACGAATCGGCAAGAGAAATCGCGCGACGCGACGCAACGCGACACAAACTCGTCGTCAGGATTCCTTTCCTTTTTTTTTATTATATTTTAACTTTCTTTAAATATTTGTTGTTATATTTTTGTTCTATCAAAATTACTTAATACCAATTGGTTAGACTCGCGAGTAATATCGAAACGAAATGAGTCGGTGGTTGTTTCTTAAACTCTCTCTCTCTCTCTCTCTGAGTGATCATGGGCTACGAAAGGGCGCGTCATGCAGGAAAGAATGGTCGGAAAGAAAGAACGAAAGGAAGAAAGAAAGAAAGAAAGAAAGCAAGTACTTTATAAGCCGGATACCAAATGTTAGCGTTTGAACGCGAGAAGAGGTTCGTTTGAAAAAGAATGGCAACGTTTAAAGGGGCTTAAAGTCAGCACCGACGTAATCGCTCCTGTCGATCTTCTCTCGTCGAAGACGTGAGCCCCTCTCATGGTAGATAAGAAAAAGGAGAAAGAGTAGTCGATTATTGGAATCATTGTGTCCCACACGAGAATTCATAATAGGCCCCGTCGCTTCCATCTACTTTATCTGTTGCTGATACGAGAATAAAGAACGTCCCTTAGCGAATCTCAATCTGCCCTTTCCCCTCTACTCTTCTTCCTCTCATTGTAATCTCTAACTGTTTGGAAAAAGAGAGAGAGAGAGATGATTTCCTCAGTCATCGTAGTACGGATCGAGTTCTCTTGAAATAAAATCCTGATCGATGGTACGCATGATCGATCGACGATCTCTTTTTTGTTTTTATACAAAATGTAGTTTGAAAAGAAAATGTCGTCACGTTGTTATGTAACTCTCGTTCCTTTCGATCAAACGTAACGCAAATTGTCAAATATAGAAAAAAAAAAAAAAAAATAGGTTTGTTGAGATTGTTCAATAAGAAAGTTAGGATTATGGAATCGTGACTGATCTTGGACTTTGTTATTTGCGAGATTATACAAAGCCCCCTGATGACACCATTAATTACGTTTTCTTATAATTCGACAACTTCAATTGGGTTCGTTAAACGATGGGAAAGAGATTCTGTTTCTGTCGGAATTCTGTCACACAGAAGAGTCCGAATCTAAACGCGGGAGAAAAGCGCGGGAGAAACGCGAATGGGCGAGTAGCCATCGGAAAAGACAGGATGTCGGGATAATACACATTATAGTCCGGGAGTTATTACGCAGCAAGTATAGTTTGAGACGATAGTGACGGTGACGGTAGGAGTACGAGTATGCCGGAAAGACCAAACTCCCGCGTGTCTACTTGCTTTTCCTGCATGAATGAAATGTAATTTAGACTTACTCAAGTACCCGTATTTTCATTCATCCTACATTAATGTGCGTACAAGATTATGCGAGATTATTCCGTCGAGTAGCTACCGGCCGGTAGATCTAAAACGTCTACCTTTGCAAATGTTCTCGTCAAAAGATTCGTCATTTTATTATTTGCACATTGTTATACATCGATATATACATCGATATATATATATATAAGTATAGCATTTATTTAAATATGTAACATATGAACGGTGAGTATCTATCAAATGTTACGTACATCAACTTACTTCCTATGGAATAAAAATAATTGTTTAGATCGACGAACGCGATACAGGGAATAATATTAGAATTAGAAACGGGCCTGCGCACGAGTTCTATGAAACTGAAAATTATAGAGGTTTTAATCGTGAAAGGCATCGAAGAGGTAATAGTGTTCGGACGTGAGTGAGCGAGCGAGCGAGCGAGCGAGGGTGGTACCGAGAAGGTCAAGAAAGGGGTAAAAATCGGTGAGGAGGAATCACGGCTGGATGCACTCCCTCTCCCTGCTGCGTTCACGCACTTTTACCGTCGGACCTTTTTTTTCAATGAGGGGAACTACCAACGTCCTCGCCGACCACGACGACCTGTTGAGTACGTATGATATGTAATACGAATTCCATCCAAAACAAAATTACATTTTGTTTTTCAATTTAATATTGTATCATTTAATATTGCAGAAACAATATGTACTTTCTTAAAGGCACGTCATTCATCCTGCTCCACTTTCTCTCGCATCGTCATTTTTGCAAATGACACTTATTAGCAAGAACCGGTAATGATCGTCCAAGAAACGAACCCATTGCTAGTTCCTTTTTCTTTTCTTTTTTACGTAATCACTCACGATACTCTCTTGCACGTTTTCTTTCTCTACGTATATAAAAAGAGAATAGGAAGAAACGCGATGCCATTGATAGTTTTCCCTTCGATAAGTTCCAGTCGTGTCAGGAGAATCACCAAGGATGATCAGATTTCCTTTAACCATTGCGATCCTCGTAATGACGAGTACGCTCGCTGAATTCGCTAGCATTCGCAATAACGAGTGGAGTTCGTTAAATTTTCAATTTCTCGAAAGACGAGCTCGAGCTACAGGTGAACGATCATCCACAATAATTCTAATTGCATTCATAAATGTTCTTTAATCTATTCCAAACGATTTGCAGATCCAGCTGACGCCATAATCATTGAATTACTGCGAAAGATATCGAGCGGTCAGTCCGATCCAAGAGACGACGAAGAACTAGTCGAACGTATAAAAGAAGTGATAATAACAACAGCCACGAGAATTAAAACATCTTCCGGATCGATCGAGGGTGCAGCACGAAGAGCTCAATATTTAGTTTCCGAATTGACCTCGGCTTACACCGGTGCAATTTACAGATCTAAAAGCATTGACGAGGCACGACGAAACTTTGCCAGATTTCAATATACCGTGCAACGTATCGTTGATTTTACCAAAAGTGGACGTTTCGTCGTCGCTTGAAATCGTATAATCTACAAAAAAAAAAAAGAAACAAACAAAAAAGCAACGAATAAAAAATGATTATTTTGTAAGCTTCCGTATGTTGGAAAGTTTGGACCTACCCTGTAGATAAAATACGCTTGTAAAATCGTAAAACAACGTTAGAATAAAGAAGGAAAGAAAAAAAAACAGTGTAGGTATTCTTTGTATGTATTATAACGCGAAATGTGGCAAGAGAATTATTATCCTCGCTGACGTATCACCAGCGAGCAGACGATCCATTGTAAAAGCAGCGTCGGCGTCGAGCTCATAATCTGGCGATGTACGTAGGATCTTGGAGAGCCCGAAGAGCTGACCGGAACTGCGCCTATGCTCTCTCGCCGGAAGTGCCGCTGCCACATGTAGTAATATAAATTATAATGCCCTTACGGTTTTTCCTTTCGCGGGATTTGCATTTAAAACACCAACCGGAATGGCATTGTCGTTCAAATCGCCAAATTCAATTTTCATGGAAATAAGAAAGCCATCTGGTGTCAACCTCGATCCACCTATCCTCCAGTCCCAACCTTTTCAATTCGTTTTCCATTGATCTATTGTCTATTTACGATATAGCTAATTACATTAATACAATTATTTGATCCGTAAGATATTTTATCGGACGAATATCCGTAAAAGGAAAGCAAAAAAGAACAAATTGGTAAATTAAGGTCATTCTTCTCGCATCTGACAACGGTGCCAAGGCCTATCTCAGATCGAAATCGTTAAGAAACGACACGCTTTCACCCACGTCCTAGGAAAACTAGCGCTTTTTTTTCTCCATTTTCAGGGACGTCTTTTGTAAAAGGGTGCTTTTTATTTGCATATAATATCTAGACAAAATATATATATATATATATATATATGTATATATAGAAATATTCGCCTATTTTAAATAATAAAAAATAGCACACACAAGATTCAGGAAAGTCACAACGTAAGAATAAAATACAACGTTAGAATATTTTTTCTTTTGCTTGTTGCACAAGAGGATAATAAACATCGCGTCGAGTCTGCTACCGTACCGACTAGAGATAGAGGTATAACGACGAAACAATGCGGCATTGTTCCGACAAGTTCGACCCGCCAAAGCAGAGACCCGAAGGCAAGCACCGTGTTAAAGTCATGCAAGCTATTACAGGTTGCACGTGCTCCTCAGCTTCGGCCTACCAATTCCTCGCTAGCACAAAACTTTCAATCTATTTTTTATTATCTTAGTACGATCTTTTACTTTTTATTTCAATGTTATCCCCAATTTTGTGGAACCCTGGTGTTGATTTATCAAATTATTATTATTAATTAGAATGAAACTAAAATTGTTGGAAGGAAAGTTGGAAGGTAATAATAAGCGTTGTTTAGCCGTAATACCGAAAGAGAATCGGCACCGGTATGCAGCAGCAGCAGCAGCAGCAGCAGCAGCATTCCGTAGGGCATAACTTAAGCGAGCACCGAGCTCACGAAGAGAGAAGAGACGGGTCACGACGCCATGTGTGCGGCCTACCAACCACACCCACCACCTATTTATTTATGTCTACCTCACGGCTTTTTGTTCCTAGATGGTCGGAGCTTTCACTGCGATGCCCCCGCCGGAACCGATCGTTCCTACTTTCTTTCTAAACCTTTTCCTGCCAAACAACTTTATTTTCATTTTATATGAAATTAGTTGGACAACAATTAAGTAATAAAAATATTTCTTATATTTTCTTTTTTTTTTTTAATTCGCTACTCTCTCAACGTTAACCATAAGAAACCGGTAGAAAAAATGCATAACACGTTGTATACAATATTCGTACAATCAAGGAAATCGTGAGGACGATATAAACGAGCGATAAGCGACAAGTTGGACCGATAAACTTTCGGCATAATAAAGCAAAGTACGAGTCTCGTGTTCTCAAGATGGATATAAAACGCGGAAGCGAAAAGAAGCCGAAAAGGGCTCGAGTCGTGACTTTTGAATTCCGACTGGATGCACGATTCTCTCCTGAGAATTTGTATGATTTCAACGTCTCCAGAAAATACTTTTATTTCTTTTTTACTACTTTCATTAGTTTGAGACACGAACCTAATCAATTATCTTCAGATTCTAGATTTGTTCTTTTTGTTTGTACTAGCTGATTAGTAAAGGCAAATAAATCTCCCCCATCGTTATCGTCTTTCCAATGTTTACCGTTAAAACCGGTAACTCGGTTCTCCTCTCAAATATACGATATCTTTGTTTCAACGTATTATACTTTACGATCTCCCGTTAATTTTCAAGCGTTAAACTTCCGATAATTTGCAATGACGATATTCGACAAACATTTGATCATCTTAACGATTCTCAACGCATATACGTACATATTTTCATGACAATTAAGAAAACGTATGAATGAAAAAGTGTTCATTTATATCCCAGCTTTCGTTTTTGATGAAAATAATTTCGGCGAGTAATAATAAAGAAAAAAAATGAAACAAAAGGAAGAAGTAAGGCACAAACTAGATTTAATCTTGGACGATAGAAACTCTGGTAAATATAAGGATCGAGATAGGTGCGTGGCTGGATATCACTGAGGTGCGTCCCTCAACGAGAAGAGGACAACTCTTTCTATCCCTTTACCTATTCGACTTCACAGGTCTCGCGCGCGAGTCGAGTCTTATCTCGGTACTCGGATCTTTACTAACAATAAGCGAGATGGTAGAAAAAAATAGATGACGGTGGCGGTGAGCTTTTCAAATAACTATAATGAGAGCAATTATCGTGCGCGCGGCCAACCAGAGTGTGACGACTTACGAACATGGCAGAAAGAATTGCGCGGAGAAACGAATAGAAAAAGAAGGAACAAATT
This sequence comes from Polistes dominula, assembly GCF_049000335.1. Classification (NCBI taxonomy): domain Eukaryota; kingdom Metazoa; phylum Arthropoda; class Insecta; order Hymenoptera; family Vespidae; genus Polistes; species Polistes dominula. Next base: position 167,179 of record NW_028301169.1, on the reverse strand, counting down.
CGACGGTAGCAACAACGACTACGACGACGACGACGACGACGACGACGACGACGACGACGACGACGACGTTGACAAAAAATAAATAGAAACTAGAAAAAAAAGGAAAAAAAGGAAAAAAGAGATAGGCAGCGCGTGGCAGGCGTTTCCTCCCTCTCAAGCAGAGTCTTCGAGCGTGCAACCGCCTCCACGACTACTTTCTTACCTGCGTTCCTTATTCTCTTCTTCTACCGCCTCCTTGCCGCCTCCTTGCCACCCCACCCCACCCCCCGGAAGACCGTACCCCGAGAGGAACTGCGGGTCAGAGAGCACGAGGCATATTCGACGCAGACTCGTGGCTCGTGCCTAGATCCATTGGCGTCCAACGTTATTTATTCTAGTTATTCTATTTATTCCTTACGTAGGTATAACGTCAAGGTTACATATATTAATAAATAAACCAAAGGACTCGAGCAAATTGATAAAAAATATCGATGCTATTTTGAATTGAAGAAATCTCCAATTATCTTAGCGTTAAAATAACACTCGATATGACCTATAATAACCCTTCGATGTAATTACAGATATTGGAGATAAAATATTGGAGTAGGATGGATGGCACGTGGTAAAAAAAAGACGTAACAAGTATGGCGAAATGATATTGGATTGATATTTGTTTGGGTAGGTTCGACGCCGATGCGAGCGAGAACGATATAACGAGAAACGTGTTGCTTGGAGAGCGTACGGGAGCGAAGTAGCCTCGCTTATGGTCCGGTGGTGCCCGAGGAGCATAACAGTTCGCGGAGCATAACGCCACGAGCCATCATATCCTCCTTCGGCTCTTCGTCTTGGCTTCTTCGTCTTGGCTTCTTCGTCTTGGCTTCTTCTCCTCGTCGTCCATCTTCTTGCTGCGCGTAGGCGAAACGACGCACGAACACGCGCCGCTCTTCTACGAGACCACCATATTCCTTTCTCTCTCTCTCTCTTTCTTTCTTGTTTTTTAACGCGTCCTCATACATCTTGCTTAATGATTGTGAGACTCCGTTTTAAGTGGCTTAAATATACGTATACGTATACGTATAAAAAATTGTGATGATTACTATTCGTTTCTTTAACAGAAGATTAATATCTTCCCCTTTTGCCTGAAACTTTTCCTTGTAACAATAAAATAATCGGAAAACAAATATGGTCAACTTCAAAGATTAAAGAAATATTGGAAACATTTCAATATTCATCTATCATTGTTCAGCAAACGAGTCAGTTATTAAAACGGTTTTACATGAAGAATATAATAACGCCAAGGTGACAAAAAAAAAGGATAAGAAAAAATGAATCAAGTGGGAGATTTAGCGTGGAACGTGCGCACGTTCCTTCGGTTTCCACGAACTAGATCGGTCAGGTAGATATTAGGAGCATCGCGTCTGCCATTGCAAAGCGCGGCAAGTGCACCGGCAAGTGCACCGACAAGTGCACCAGCAAGTGCACCAGCAAGTGCTCCTGCTTGTCGGCTTCCTTGCTTGCCTTGCTACTTCTCCGTGGTTATTGTCCAGCTCGAATTCCTACCAAAAATTATAACCTTTCTATGCTTCTATGCTATAGAAATAAATAAAAATAATAGAAAATATTGTTAGTCCAGTTGGATCCAGGACGAGAGAGGAGTAGGTAATCGTAAAAATTGTACGCGCCAGTGATCCTTTTCTTTCGCACCTTCGAATAAAGGAGAAAGTTTGACTTCCGCGTAGTACGTTACCCCTTCTCATCGTGATGTTTAAACTTCCGCAAACTTGTCCATACAAAAGAAGCAAATTTATATTTTCCATTTAAAAATATGACTGATTAAACTTTTATAATTTCTTCCTTTCTTTCTGTTGTTTAAAAGTAGAAGATAGCAAAGGCGAAGATCCGTTGTCCAGCGGCAAACGGCAGGAAGCCAATAAGAAGAAGCTAACTCGCGATGAGATTTTTGGTACGATAATCGTAGGGAAACTACGGACACCCATTGTGACAACCCCTTTCCCCCCGTTCAGCCTCCTCCTCCTCCTCCTCCTCCGCCTCCTCCTCGGCATCGCTATGAACACGATAATTGCGCCGGTAATAACTCGGTAAACAGACAAGTTCGCTATCTTCATCGTCGTTATTGTTGGTCAGGCGGGTGTTACTGACCGCTCAAATAATTATATACCGTTCTTTTTTCGTCGCTAAATCTTGTGCAATTAAACCATTTACAATACTATTCTTATTCCTCGATATTAAAATTGGAATGTTCAATTTCATGAAGTTTTTCCCTTAGTGATTTTTCTCGACGGACGTTGACGCTTCAAGATAGAAAGGGTGAAGGATAAGAAGAGGAAGGAGGGCGAGTGAATGAACGAGTGGATCCAAAGAGAAGTTGGAAGGAGTAGGATCGCCAGGGCGGCACCTGACCGGAAAGCGTCACAGTCACCGCATTCAGCCTCGTTCTCCTCCTTCTCCTCCTCCTCCTCCTTCTCCTCCTCCTTCACCGCTTTCCTCCGATTCTCTTGTACTTTTTTACCATACTCCTTTCCCTTTAAAGGGTTGACTCGTTATAATATTTTACCTTATGTTTGAAATTGATGATAGATGTGTCCTTTTTTTTTATATCATAAAAAATATACAGAAGCATTTAATGCAGGTATATACGTTGTATAGGTATTTTTTCATTTCTTTCATAAAAACGAACAAAGTCTAGGACGATACATTAATGTCCTGCATGGCGAACGTTAAATAAAGATCCAATAAGGTGAAAGAGAGAGAAAGAAAGAGATGGACGGTAAGGACACATAATAGCAGGATGTTACAACGCCCGTGTCCGGTACATAAGTATCTGGTTTCATAAATGAAAGTGTCTTCATTCATAGATACATATTTCCATACAATTGCAGCTATTGGTTCGTATCTTATGATATCGCCATTATGTGCGGACTGGTGCGTTACATATGTACATAGCGCCATTATATACAAATTCCTAGATAATGTCGTGCCACTGCTGCATTAATGATAAACTTGTTTAGATATTGTGATATTACGCGTGTCCAAATATATGCATAGAAAAAAAGAAGACAGAGTAAACGAAGTCAAAAATAATCGATTATGCGTGTACTCTTATTTGAAGAACTAGAGAAAAATCGTGTTGCGGACTCGGTTCGTAAGAATAAATTGAGCAGGGTGACAAGAACCTCGACGCGCCCTATACGCTAGGTAGGAAGCCATCCTTCCTAGCATCCAAAGTCTACACAGGAAATCTCAGACGCACCCACCGAAACACCCCGCCCCTCTGTCCGAGCCGATTTAATGTCTCGTTTCCTCCCGGACGATAAGGGGGCTACGATTTTATAAAAGTTCCATCGCACGGTACACAAACGGAAACGAACATTTCTCTGGGGGTACGAAGGCTATCCTCCTTTGAAAATGAATGAACACATTTTCAAACGAACAAATTGTCTGTCTTAGCTACCAAAATACGTAGATACAATACAATTCAATTTCATTTGAATCCTATAAAACACACAGAGAGATAGTTCGTGACTTTAGCAATATACAAGTTTTGCAGGTGCGCTCGGTCAAACCGATCAACCGATAAACGAATAGATACCGATCGATGCAAATAAACCTTTCAAATGTATTCCAGAGACTTTCTCCCTACAAAAATTTCATCTTTACATGTTAATTATAATAAAAAGAAGAAAGAGAAAAACATTATGCGAAATCCTATCGAATGATTTGACTTGGAACACTTGGATTACTTGAAAGGAGTTTCGATGGTAATCAAAAGAGGATAAAGAAGAAGACGCCATTTTGATTAGGACAGCTGGTATTCTCTCATTAAAATGAAAAATTCTTTTGCACCGTGTCCGTGTAGGCAGTTAGCAATCGCGAATAGAGGAGGCACCAAGCGAGATAGTAAATTTTATAAAATAATAGCCCAACGGTGGCTGCATATTCATTTTTCCGGAGGGTCCCTCCCCACCTCATTTTACCTCACCGTCGTGGTCGCAGTCGTGGTCGTAGTCTTCGTCATAGTCGTCGCTGTTGTCCACGATACTCGGACTACATATGTATGAGCTTCTAGCGAACACGGTAGTCATGCCTCGGCGAACTGACTCCCTCTCCGCGTTCTTTATTTTTCCTACGAGCACTGCTAACGCAACCCTCTTTTACTCCTACCAGAATATAAACAATAAGAGACTCGCGTAACCCAAAAATATATTGTAGAAGCCAAGTGTGTATGGGTAAGCCGGATGATTAGCACTCCTTGCTTTCCTTCCGAGTGCAAATCGCATGACGATTTTTGTCGGGACACAGTTTCCTTCATTATTCTTTAAATTATTATTATGAACAATTTCAAAGGGCTACCGTATAGATAAACAGGTGAGATGAATACAGAAATGAAAGGGTGACCGAGTTTCTTTGAAATTTGTCTTACTTTCTACCTAGTAGATATCGTAGGATAGTTTTTTTTTTATGATAGATGATTATTTGTTACTCTACACAACGCATCCAAAATTATTCCAAATTGTTCATCTCTTTTGAGTTGTCACGAAAGGGATTTTTTTTTTTGCTTTTTTTAATTGGATGTTGTTAAAGAAAGAAGATGCTTCTGGTCGTTCGTTCGTTCGTTCGTTCGTTCTTTCGCTCGCATTAAAGAGCAATTAGCCGCGGCTCGCGATCACGCTGATGCCCGGAAGCGATAGAAGCCGGCCGCGCGTGCCACCCTTACACGCGCCTTCTACGGCCTCGGTAAAGCAGCTACCTTCTTTCCTTACCTTTTTCATCGTCTTTATACTTATTGCGATATTCAAGAGGAGCCACGACGAGCGTGAAGAAACAGAAAAAAACGATCAACAAGAAAAAGAAAGAGGAAGAAAGACGGAGGACCGACTCTTCCCCTTCACCCTCTCTTTCTACCTCCCCACCCCTAGTTTATAAACTCTCTTTATCCCTACCACAAGGCGCCGTGCACTCAATTACCGTCGAAGATAATCATTATCACGGAAACTACATTGCTGGGCCTCATTGCCCCAATCCTTAATTAACCGACAGCCGTAATTGGCCATACTGGACGTATTTATATGTGTGTATAAATATATATATATATATAGCCGTATGTTCCGTATGCGGTAAGAAATTGTACTCGCCCGATAAATATGTTCTGCCAACGTGTATCCTATATGAGACCAATGGATTTGGATTCTCATGAAAGATTTATAAGGACTAACATAGTCTACGATGATGATCATTATGCGAATGATGCGATCGCGACTACCAAATGAATCTTGTTTGTAACGGTTGCTTTTTACTTATTAACTCTTATCATTACGCATATATATATATATATAGTAGTTATATCTCTATAAATATACAAAAGCTTTTTTTCCAAGATCTTACGTTATTATAAGAAATATAATAATAATAATAATAATAATTTTACCGACTTGTACAAATACTATTTTTCTAAACTAACATTATTATTGTAAACATTTGATGCCCATAACTTTGTCTTTATCTGAAAATAGATGATCGTTTGAAAATCCGAGGCCATTCTGTGGCATATACTCTTCGTCTCCCTTCTTCCATTTCGACCAGAGACTTTCTTGAGATAAAATACAGGATGAATTAAAGACTGGGACTAAAGTAACACTTGCATATAGGAGAGAATCTTACGCACGCACAGGCCAGTTCTCAACCTTCGGTTAATTGTAATTTATGTTCCGTAGACTTAGGTCGTGCGCCATTGCATTAACTATACGCTTACGTGCTTAGATGTTCCTCCTTTTTTTATCTGTTAATTCCTTTTTTAAATAAATTATCGAATAGGTGATACATATATATATATATATATATATATATATATATATATATATGTGTGTACATACTAGGAAGCGAATAAAATATTATTTGGAAAGTACTATGTAAATTTCTCTGATATGGTGATTAGAAAAAACTGAATATTTCATTTTAATCTCTTGAATGGAAATAATGCATTTTATCTGCATAAATGGATTTCCAGGGAAACGGTGCACCGATCATATATTCCACATTTTTAAACAACTATATACATTATCTGTAATTAATTAACAATTATTTGAAATATATTTAACACAATATTGTTTTTTAATATATTTTAAATTATTTAAACATTATAACCTAGTTATTACTTCTCATTGAAAATTATCTTATATTCAAAGTATATTAATAAATATGTAATATTTAAAAAGTATATTATTGTTTAAACAAACGTGGGATATACTTAACTTATGTTTAAACAATAAAAAGAATAATTAATTTAGCTTACCTTTACGAAAGAAAAAACTTCGACTCACTTTTACCGAAACGCGAAATAAACTGTTTTAATTTATTTCGATAATCGAAGGATATCAAATGATCGAGATTCCAACTGTTGACAACTTCGATCTTTTGGCTGACCTAATGCACCGATCATATATTCCCTATTTTAAAATAACAATATACATTATCTGTAATTAATTAACAATTATTTGAAATATATTTAACACAATATTGTTTTCTAATATATTTTAAATTATTTAAACATTATAACCTAGTTATTACTTTTAATTAAAAATTATTTTATATTCAAAGTATATTAATAAATATGTAATATTTAAAAAGTATATTATTGTTTAAACATAATTTAAGTATATTCCACATTTGTTTAAACAATAAAAAGAATAATTAATTTAGCTTACCTTTACGAAAGAAAAAACTTCGACTCACTTTTACCGAAACGCGAAATAAACTGTTTTAATTTATTTCGATAATCGAAGGATATCAAATGATCGAGATTCCAACTGTTGACAACTTCGATCTTTTGGCTGACCTAATGCACCGATCATATATTCCCTATTTTAAAATAACAATATACATTATCTGTAATTAATTAACAATTATTTGAAATATATTTAACACAATATTGTTTTCTAATATATTTTAAATTATTTAAACATTATAACCTAGTTATTACTTTTAATTAAAAATTATTTTATATTCAAAGTATATTAATAAATATGTAATATTTAAAAAGTATATTATTGTTTAAACATAATTTAAGTATATTCCACATTTGTTTAAACAATAGAAAAAATAATTAATTTAGCTTACCTTTACGAAAGAGAAAACTTCGACTCACTTTTACCGAAACGCGGAATAAACTGTTTTAATTTATTTCGATAATCGAAGGATATCAAATGATCGAGATTCAAACTGTTGACAACTTCAACCTTTTTTCTGACCTATACTAAGATGTATGTATGTATGTATGTACCAATGATAAGTGTATATTCTCTGTCCCTCTCTCTCACTCCTTCTAATACAGAAATTATAGAACAAATCAAAAAAGAAATTCAAAGTTCCATCGGCGAAACCTTTGTAAATCCTTTTTCGATACATTTACCGACCATAAAGTAAGAGTCATATTCAAGCTTTATTTCTTCATTTTGCAAGGGGGGTCCAAAGAAAGAGATCGATCGATCGAAACTGACATAGAACGTACTAAGAAAGATATATATATATATCCACTCGAATAGGAGAGTTGAAGACGAGCGGTCAAAGATAAAGGGATCGGCCTTTCCTTTCCCATAAAACAAAACGGCTCCATTTTATGCTGATCGATTTGTTCTATTGTGATTTTATATCTTCACCTGTCTATACTTACATTCTCGCGCCGATACCAAAGGTTCAAACGTACCGCAATATTTTAAATCCTTTTATCTCTTTCCTATGAACATCAAAACGAAGCTTTACATATTTTGCGATAAGGTCGGCGAAATTCAAAGATTCAACGTTCTTTCGGCAAGCTTTTTTACACTATTTTATACCAACTTGTGAGTAGAGTAGGGTTCAACAAAGGGTTCATACTAATGATACCTATCGAATACATTCCACTTTTGAGAATGATAGATACAATAGATCTGTTGCAAAAAGAAAGTTGGAATATGTGTGTCATATTTATTTATTTATTTATTTATTTATGTGTCCCATATTATATGTTCATTTTTTAAACTATTCATTAAACTCTATAATAATAATTCTTATATAAAATGTAACGTCTATCAACAAGGACAGAACTTTTTTTTTTGTACATACGTTCTATGAAAGTTACTTTCATTATTACAATTTATAATATCATTACACGTAATCAATTTTCATTCTTTTTCTTGTATCATTTATCATTATATTTTGTTATAAAAATGAATAATATATTAATCATCTGAACAAGAGACTCTAAAAACTCGCGCGATATAAAGTTACAAAATTGTTTTATTTAATATTATGCTTCCTTAATCAGTATTGTATATTTTAATATATGTACACCTTTGTTTGTTCTTTCTTTCTTTCTTCTTTCTTTTTTTTTATAGAATATCAAATATATTATATATACGCAATTGATACACATTATGAGATCAAAATTTGTTAAATCTTGGACTAAGAAAATAGTATTTAAAATCTCATCAAAATGATCTCTTTTTGTAACCATTTGTATAAATGCTATTATTATTTTGTTTTTGTTTAAATAGGACACTTAGATTCGGAAGAACCATCTTCTTGCCTACTAGATATATCTTCAGCTGCCAAGGCTAAAACCTCTTCGCATACACGTTTATAAACCCATGCATCACCTTTTAATCTTTTTCTTCTAATACCAACCAATGGCTTATCATTAGAAACACCTTCCAAGAAACATACTTCTAATTCGAATGAACATGCATTTCTAGATAAAATTGGTTTTGCATTATTTAAATCTTCCGTACTGTCATCCGTTTCTCCTTGTAAAGTGAAACTACGACAAATATTTATAATGTTATTAATTATTAATCGTATATAGTATATTTTAATAATATATCTTTTGTTCTTATTTACCCTTTTTGATGGCACATAATTCCTTTACGCCGTAAGGCTCGTCGTAATTGTGATAAAACATATTTCGGACAATCACTGGATGCCGATGACACGTTACACAAACCCTTCAAAAAAAAATTATTTCAATTATTTGTACATGTAAGATTATTTTCTGCACCCTACCTAAAAGATCTATTACATTATATATAATATAATATACTTACTTTTCCAGAAAGAACAATCGGCTGATCAGGATCAACATTTTCATTTTTAATTCGTCGTTTTGGAGTAAGAACACACCTAACACGATGCAATCCCCTCTCCAAACCCATCATAACTTTCCTTGCACTTCCCGGCGTCGAAGACTGTGCATCTCTAAACATAGAATATTTTTAGTATCAGATATCAATATTATTAACTAACGAAAAAAAATTGCTATTATTTTACCTTAGTTCTGTTGGTACGTTATTAGTAGGAGTAGATACAAGTTTATTTTTGTCAATACACTTCTTTACTGGGACTGCAATCAAATATTACAAAATATTATAATCATTTTTATGTTAACAACAAAATTCAAATGAAACATAAAAATATATAAAAGTATAGTGTACATATAAATTTCACTGAAAGAGAACTTTTAATTCTTTCTCCCTCTCGCTCTCTACTGTAATTATCCACTTTACATATATCTACTGTAATGTATAGATCTTGAGAACTTCCATTAAAGTTTCTAATTAAGCTGTTAGTATCACCTAATTAATAGACAACTTTAGAGAATGTATTGCAGACAGAGAGTACAAATTTTATTACCAAAGTAAAATAGCTTTCTTAAGCTGTGTTTTATGAGAAATGTTTATGTATGTTGACATATACATATATTAGTTTGTATATAATTATAATAAAATACAACTTACCAGGTGAAGAAACATCCTCTAACTCTTTACTTCTTAATCGTTTTCTACGAGGACTGTTTGGTTCAGTGAATTGTTTGCGATTTTTGTCTAATATAAAATAAAATTCGATGGTAAAGTATCATCGATCATAAAATACAGATACAATAGAAAGAAATACTAACCAGCAACAGGAGTTTTGTACTGTCTAGTTGGACAATCATTGGTGGCAGGTAACTGTTCAGTTATTTTACTTCTCGGAGAGTGATCCAAATGTGTAATAAAATTATTCAAATTATTCACTGCACGTTCACTGCACTGTGGCAAATCTATTCCTATCTATATAACAACAAATACGTAATATCAATAATTAGGAAGAAGAAATAGATATAAAAAGTAGTAATAAATATATACCAAGCCTTGCTTAATATGAGACCTTGCTGAGGATGATATTTTTAAAGAAAGCCCACGTAGTTTTCTATCGAGTAACAACAAATACGTAGCTGTCCTATAATCGGTTCTGTCACTTTTAGCCAATGTGTTCCATATATCCGAACTGTTCTCTCCACAAATAGCAGACATAGTACTTAATACGTCATCGTCTTTCTCAAACTAATAATAATAATAATAATAATAAATAAGTAATAGAGAACATTTCTTTTATATATATTAAAGTAGCCGATATATCGAGGATAAAAGTTATTTGTAAATTTCTTACATTAGTTTTATGAACAAATGATATTGGATTAAGGAAACCTGATGTTATCCATGAATGATTGCACAATTCTTTAATCGTTATCCTTTTTTTTGGATCTGTTTGTAACATTGCACGAATTAATCTTTTGCTACCAACCGACAACCAGCTTGGCTCCTCATATTTTCCGCTCTGAGTGTAATAGATAAATTTAAAATAGCATTCAAATGAAAGGAAAATAATATATATGTTCATGATGGCCATGATGTTCATACCAAAATTTTTTTGTACAAATTTTCTATACTATTGTCGTCAAATGGAAGAAAACCACAGAGTAACGCGTAAAGAATAACTCCCATGCTCCAGATGTCTACCTCTGAACCTATTCCAAAATAATTACGATAATTAATGAATTTGTACTTTTTAGTATAAATAATAATAATAATAAATAATATATACCTAAGTATTTTTTGCCCAATATCAATTCGGGTGCAGCATAAGTTGGAGAACCGCAAGACGTATACAAATGCGATTGCATTCCACTTTTTGGTTTAGCACATAAACCAAAATCGATGAGTTTTAAATTTTCATTTTTATCTAGTAAAACATTTTCCTAGAAATAAATAGAGCTGATTATTTTTGCCTAATAATAATTAATATGTATAATAAAAATATAAAACACAAACGTACAGGTTTAAGATCACGATGAGCATATCCCAGACTGTGCAAGTATGCTACTGCAGAAACAATTTGGCGGAAAAATTTACGAGACTCTGATTCAGACAATCTATTTCTTTCAACTGTAAAAATAATCAAATTATACTTTGGCTTTTCTTTAGCTAGTAGTATATCAACGTAAATAATAAATAATCACCTATGTGATCAAACAATTCTCCTCCTGAACAATATTCTATTACCATAAAATAATAAGTGTCTGTTTCTATAACTTGATACAACTTGCATATGTGTTGATGTAACAAAGTTTTAAGTGCCTCTACCTCTAATTTAACCCTTGGCAAGTCATCCTACAAATTTCAAATTGTACATATATTTATATTTATGTATTTTCAGAAAAATTCCTTAAAAATATAAATAATTCCTTACACCCAAGGTTGTCTTATCCATAATTTTGATGGCTACTTTTTCTCCAGTTGCAACGTGAATACCGAGTTTAACCTTAGCAAAACCACCGCTTCCAATGGTCCTTTCCAATTCGTATAATCCTTTGAGAGCTGCATATCGCACCATTATAAACAAAATTCAATCAATTCAATAAAAAATACTGTACAAGCGAGTAACACTCGCTATCTGAATAACTTTTCAAACAATGAGTTTAACGTAAACAATTTTTAAAAGCCAATCAAGAGCGCTGCCTATTCGTAAGTAAATTTATAGCGTCAATGGTACCAACGTTATAACGTACAGAAAAATAATACCGATTGAACTGTCAAACAACTGCTTTTCCATTTTTCTGTAGACATTTAATAGAAATAATAAATCATGTAAAATATTAATATTTGTCTTCAATTAACTTTCATTAACTATTTATATAATACTTGTATCAGTTGCATAAAATAAATAATGACGTTCGAGCTTGTAAATATCGAGTTAAGGATATCGATGAACAATCGATTATAACAGTGGTTTATCTCGATGTAACTCATACAAAAGTGCTTCCATTATCAGTAATAGGATTTCGAAAGATTGTTGAGAAAAGTCACACTTAACCTTATAAGTAGATATAGTAAAATGTCAAATTGAAAAATTGTGTCTGTAGGAAAGCAATAAATGCGCCCACCAAAAATCGACATCCGAGCCGTAATAAGGCTTTGTAGGGTTAGAAGCAGTTAGCATTTGAAGAAAGGTCAATTGACAAAGAATAAGTACGCGCGAGTGATTCATCCTAACAACTAAAATGACGGTTATGGATTTTTTCGGTTGTGCTTTCTTGGCTTTTGGTCCTCCATTTGCCATGTTCACATTTACTATAGCTAATGATCCTATCAAAATTATTATATTAATTGCCAGTGCCTTTTTCTGGCTCATTTCTTTACTTTTATCGTCTGTGCTATGGTATGCTGTTGTTCCACTTCAAGATCATCTTTCATTTGGATTAGTATTTTCAGTATTGTTCCAAGAAGCATTCAGGTAATATGCGTTTGTTTACATTTGCTTTTATTTTTATATCCGTGTACGTGTACGTGCACGTGTACTCCCCTCATGTAAAAACAATGTCATATTAAAATGAATATTTTTAATTTATAGGTATCTTTTATACTGGGTATTACGCAAAGCCGAAAGAGGTTTGGAAAAAGTAACAACAACTCATGTAGCTGATAGCAGACATGTCTTTGCATACGTTTGTGGCCTAGGCTTTGGTTTCATGAGCGGAGCTTTTGCTCTGGTCAATGTGTTAGCAGATGCAGTTGGTCCTGGAACCATGGGCATTCGACACGGTACCGAATATTTCTTCATTGTATCAGCATCCACCACGTTGTGCTTCATTTTACTCCATACATTCTGGGGCGTCATCTTTTTTGCTGCTCTCGATAAGCAAAAATGGGGACAAATAGTGTGGGTCGTAGGATCACATTTGTTTGTCTCTTGCATGACCCTATTAAATGTATACAAATTGTATGCAGCCAGTATCTCTTTCGCTTACATAATTTTAGTCATTAATGCGGCTCTTGCCTTTAAGGTCGCAGGTGGAAAAATACAGAATATAGCTCAGTGCTTTTTAAGAAACTAAGAATTTATATAATAAAATACTTGGCTAATAAGCTTTAGATTAAAATAACGAATATTTCATTTGTTTTTTTTTTTTATAAGAATACAAGTCTGGACGCAATACATTTGATTTCTTAATAAATAACTAGTAAAACATTTTATGATCTCTAGTTATACTTATTGAATATTTACTATCAAAATAAAAGAGAACAAAATAAAGAATTATTAAACAAAAGCATCGATAACCACAGCCAAATTGTAAATACACTATTTAATTGAATTCTTCTTCAAATTTATGTTGCAAGAGCTATTTTAGATAAACCCAATCTATTTTTAACTTGGTACGCTCTAGCATTAAGATTTTTTGCTAAAATTGCTAGTCCGTCCCTTAATAATCCATTGAGATAAATAATAAATACTGTAGTTATTGTTCAAACTGCAGTAGAACAAAGACAATGTTTTAATTCAAAATCTAGTTACATGATACAGTGTGTATACAGCGCGTATTCATTTGAAAAAAAACTAATATCTACAATGTGTGTGACTGTATGAATGTATGTTGTGTATTTAATGTGTATGAGATATAATGATACAGATTACATTATGCAAAAGTTTAAGAACAAACTATTACTTGAATATAATATACAAAAGACGCGATAAGTAAGGAATTGTTCATTAATTTTATATTTATATATATGATCATTTGTTAAAAATGTAATTTTAGATAATTACTAGATCATGTTATATCTCGCACTCTATTTCATTTTAGTCATGTCATATTTCATAGTAGTTTATTAACCCACTCATATTACATTTCATATATTATGTAATTCAAATAAAAAAATCATTTTTGTACAATCGCAGGTGCATTGATCTATTCCTTACCATCATCTTAGAAATGAAGTAAACGTTTAATGTACTAAAAATTCATTTAAATGTTAAAATATATTTTATATATCACTGTCTTAAAAAAAAAAAAAAAAGAAAAAGAACCTTCATTTTTTTCACACACATTAATAACAAAATAATCAATTAATTTCTTCTTGGATGGAAATCATGTTTTAGCGCATTATTGCTCCTATTCCAGATCAAATTGCCATGCATACCTCTTTTTGACTATTAATATAACAAATATATTTCTCAAATATTTTAATACGCAAATATTATAACGTTTATAATTATTTTCTACATAGTCTAAGTATAGGACTATGTAATACTTAGATTAATGAGAATTTGGTAAAATTCTCATATCAATTCTTATCTCAAAAATTAATTATTACAAAAATATTAACTTTATAAACATTAGACTTTTTCAAGAGCAGAATCTTCGGAGTTCTCTATTCTTTTTGATATTGTACATAAAATATAACAAGGTGATATTAAATATTGACTTATAAAATTTGTTTGTAATAAAAGTTCACTGTTATTGATACACAATAATAAGTAGACTAAAATTTATAGTATGTTACATGATTGCAATCGTTCGAGAGAAACTGCTCTTAAGAACTTTTCAATATATCGATATTATCTTGTTTTTTTTTTTTTTTTTTTTTTTTTTCTAAAATAGCAATATATTGCGTCCAAATCTGTTAAGTATGATACTTTGTACAATTGCCTAAAATAATATGATCTGTATGTTTTGCACCCTGTGAAATGTAGAACTACAAACGAGCCCTTTTATATATAACGCCTTTATGAACTGCTTGTTAAGGAAGCCATGAGTAATTCCATCTTATTCAAAAAATTTTTTCCTTCCATTTTATCCCATCTAACTTCTTTGAATGAACCACCTAAATTTTCCCATTTCCTTTCTCGCACCAATTGACCCGGAAAGAAATCTTTTCTAGGAGAATGCGCTATGGCCACTTGTATTCCTGTTTGAGGTTCGCATCTTACAGCAATCATTCTGAAAATAAAAAATATAATACATGTAATAATTGTTATTAATAGTAATTAGTGTGCAGTACGTAAATGATAAAATACCTGTCACCGATTGGTGAAGCTAAAATGCAACTGCTTGCATTTCCTAAAGGTTCAACCGCACCTAAACCAAGATGCGAACTATTTCCTAAAAGTTGCCAGCCCATACATTTTGCCAAAGATTGTACTGCCGTTATTTGATGTTGATATATCTAAAATAGTCACATGAATAGACAATGATGAATTATTTGATAAGTTAGTGGCAATGAATAATACTGACAAACTAACCTGACAAAAAATTAAATCTCTCAATTCCTGAGGTTCATAACTCATGTGCATTACTCTGCCGTCTCTACAGACGCATTTAAGTGATTTTTCTCCTACGTGAACGATTAAAGAAGTTCGATATAAACTGTCGTATCCGTGTGTTAATATATTAATTTTGACGCATGACTGCGTAGGAGAATTTAATGCCATCCAATGAGATACAATTAAAGGATCTTTGACTTCTTTTGCTATAGTATCGAGAACGTATTCGGTACGTAATCTCATAAAAAAATGTTGAGCTTGTTGAATGATCTGTTCTAATAGAGTTTGGCTCTTAGCCATTTCTAAAAGTTCGTATCTATCTGCTGCTGTTGGACCAGCTAAACATCGTCGTTTACTAGGTCCCAGTGGACCCGACGAAGGATGAGGAAATGGATGATGAGTATTTTTATGATGTACTTCACGTAATAATTGATGCAAGGAATGTTCTAGTACATGATCATGATCAGTCTTATGAGGTGGAGGCGCAGTTGGTTTTTTGTCATTTCCAGTACTATGACACAAACCTATGATCAATTGAATTCCCGGCAGCACCTGATACAACAAATAATATTCTCTATATTCCATAATAATATACTTTTGAATAAAATCTATTTGAAAGAATATAACAACAATCACCGTTGCCATTATTTGATTTCCAACAACCATATGTGGAATTGGTGCACGTAAATGTACTGCCTCTCTTGCCAATTGACTAAATAATTCTTTGCAAAATAGAACATTTTGCGCAGCTTCTAATTTTTGTTGCCAATGCATATCCGTGTTGGAACTATGCGCGCTGCTATTAAGTAGACTAATATTAGCACTACATAAATCCTCTTGATCTGAAAAAAAAAAACAACAAGATTATTATAGAATACGAAATGAATGTTATTTTTCTTATGTTACCTTTTTGACATAATACTTCGATATAAGCTACTCCTTGTAATTCGCTAGGTATAGTAACACGTAATGCAGATGCTTTCGAGTTGGATGGTCCATGAGATTGGCCAGTAGTATTACTACTAGAATTAGGTGAAGCAGGAGGACTACCATTTGGTTTTTCTTCCTCTTCCGCTTTTGTTACTTCAAACATGCCAGTCTGCGTATACTTAGAGCCAGCTGCAATAAATTATTGTCAAGAAAATAGATCATCAAAATGACATAAGAAAAATATTACCTGTTCTATAACTAAGATCGCCAATTATAGAATTGGATACTTTTTTTAAACGCCAATTTTGCCGTAATCTTAACAATTCAATGTGAAAATCTAGCGTATTACGATTCCTAGCTAATTCATTTTGACTATTTCGTAATCTTTCTGTTCCCATCATAAGAACAGAAGCAGCTCCCGCTAATGCTTTCTTTCTAGCGTATACTTGGACCATTGGTTTAACTTCGATCGGTTCTTGAGGCACTGGATCCAAAACTAAATAATGTTTTTCTTTCGCTATTGCAAGAACATCAGCTAATACGCATACCTCTGTTAATGCGTTTCTAAAAAGATCAAATCATTCGAATAAAAGTGGAAACATTTTGCGTTGTCATTTATTTATAAATACCTTAATTTGCTTCTAACGCTATCCCATGGCCACAAGGAAGATTGAAAAGATGCCGGATCCTTTGCATCCTCTTCACTTTTATCACCATTTTCAGATTGTTCTTTTTTAATATCTTCTCCATTAGTTTTACTAAAATCTATCTTTTGGGCAATTTTGGCCAAATTTTCGGATAACGTGAGAGGACTGTAATACAGAAATGATAAGAATTAAGGTTAACACAGACATCAAGATTTCAACACAACACTCAATGTTACAAAGAAAATCATACAAGTAAAATCACTTAACCTAAAGAAAACTAAATTTATAAATTCATTACATACGCCTGATAAATTTCTTGTCCATCATAAGTGATTTCTTGAATTTGATTTTCAATCGGTGCTTCTACCGAGATGTTCACGGAAAACGCCATTGTTGTTTACGTATTTTAAGTCACGACTGAAATCATGCATGCACTACACTAGACTCTGTTCACCATCTTTCCTTCAAAACGTAGGTGCGACATCTACGCATAAGGTATGGACAAAATGGGAACTACGAAAAACACAAGGCAACTGTGAGTAAGCTTGTGTGTTAGCTAAAAGATTATACCCCTTTTCACACTTATCTAAATTCGCCTTTTCTACTTGTTTAATAGTAGCGTGCGTCTAGCAACTACTATTTTCATTAAATAAGACACAACGTTTAAAGACGAGTGTATAATAAGTATCAGATATTAATAATAATTATTATATAAATTTGTGACCAAGAAAAAAAAAATAGATATCTTGCAGCTTTGTAGACCACGTGTTCAACCCTTTAAACACATAGATTGCTATATAGATAAGACGAAATGTAAATTGGAAAATTAATTTAAAAAGCTATGAAAAAGCTATGAAAAAGCTATGAAAAAGCTATTGAAAAGCTATTAAACGCATTTTGATATTTCATATTTAATCAGTATATAATTTGATAAAAAATATGAATAAAAATATACAAGTATCATTTTTCGCCACGAGATGGTGCGGCGATCATTGCGCGAAGGCGCCATATATGTATGCAAATGGCAGACGCGGCAATTTTTTAAATAAGTATAATAAAAATATAATAAAACGTAATTATTTTTGAAGAAAAGATAAAGTAACATATTAATAATTAAAATAATAGTTGAATTTAATTATAAAGAAGAAAATATAATTGATAAATGAGACTTGATTGCAATAGAATGATAATAACGTTTATAAAATTGAAAGCAATTTAAAAGGATTCGTAAAAATGGGCGTCTGGGTTGGAGACGTAGAGGCGTCGGATATAGTTTCTGTGTGATGTGGACCCCTACTGACTCGCTTCTATTGATTCCGTCGTGTACATCATTCTGCTGTCGTAGCTGTTTATTTCTTTGTACGGTTATTTATCAAATAATCAAATTGTTCTTTAATATTGTGCTTCGTCAAGACAATTACACAACAAAGTGAAAGGGGTAAGTACTTTATTGATACAACGGAAAAATAAAGTTGAAAATAATTGGCGCGTAAAGTCATCTAAGTCTATCTCTACTACATGTATGTAGATATTTGTTTTATTTTCTATTTCTATTTTAACCTTTCGCGTGAAATTATATATTTGAAAATCTGTAATAAATTGGACACAATAACATATTAAGACAAGTTAGAACGAAATTCGTTGGCATAGATAAAGTGTTTTTCTAAGTCTTTGTTTTTCTTCAATAGACGCGTTACATTACATATAATTATGACTCTTCGTGGATCCAAACGGTTAAAATTTGGATAAAATTTGAATAAAAGTTGCATAAAGCATAACACGTTGTATAGTTAATGTCATGCTTGTAAGATTGATTGCTTCTTTATAGATAAACATTTCTTAGTATTATTGGCATGTTTAAAGGTAATTAGATATAGTATACATATATTTTAGTTCTAATTTGTCCTTAAGGATAAAGTTTCATTTCTCAGTAAGAATTTGTATTGATAATAGATAAAGCATACAAACAACAAAGGTTAGAATTATATATAAAAAAATGAGCAAACGAAATTTCTCAAATTTTGACATTTCTTCCATGCTACAAACTAACTTTTTTAGATTTAAAATGACTCCGGAGGGCTATACTCGTGTCTACGTTGGTGGACTCAATGAGAGCATCAAAAAAGAAGATCTACAAATGGAATTTGAGAAATTCGGCAAGCTTAACAAGGTTTGGGTGGCCTTCAATCCTCCAGGCTTTGCCTTCATCGAGTTTCTCAATATGAATGAAGCAGAATTGGCATGCAATAGTATGAATGGCACAGAAATAATGGGTGTCAAGTTAAAAGTGGAAATTTCACGTGGTAGAGGTCGTGGTGGAGGTAGGGGTGGAGTAGGATTCAGAGGTAGTCGTGGTACTTCTGGTAGGGATTTCGGTTCTCGGGGTGGTTCTAGTATGGGTTATAGAGGAGGCAATACGTATGCAGATTATGGGGGCAGCTATTATTCAGGCGGCAGGGGTGGTGGAAGTAGAGGTAGAGGACGCTACGGAGAAGATTATATGTCCAATCGTACCAGTGGGTATGTTACACGAGACGGATATATGCAAGATGCCTATGGTACTACTAGCGGAGACTCCAGCATGGAATACTACACTGGCAAGGATACTGGCACATCGAGGTACCGAAGCCGCTCTCCGGCTGGCCGTGGCAGGTACTAATGATACCCAGTCTTCGTAAAATGATTTTAAGTTGTGTCATTATCATCTGCACGAGTTCAATAATCTTTCATTTCGATATTAGGAAGGTAAATTGTATATAAATATATATATATATATATATATTTATATCTATATATTTATATCTATATATTTATATATAGTGAGTTTACTACAATTATGGCTAATTGTTTCCATAATGTCACATCCGCATATTTTCCAGGTACAAAATCGACTCTAATGCTTCTTTAGATTTCTTAATACTTTGTATTCAGTTTTAAACTTTTAGTATAGGCAAACAAACAAACAAAACAAAAAAACCATTTATAATAGGAGTTACAAAAGATTTCTTTTAATTGATTTTATTTTGCTTCTTTTTATATTTACGATGTGACAACTATTTTCTATTTAGAAGAAAATTATTTTTTACTCGGATTCGTGCAAAATTGTAATGTTAATCATTGATTTCTATCAAACGTTGAACGTTTATCAAATCTTTTATTTATAATAATTTTGAATTTTGCCTAAAAACTCATTGCCAAATATTCATGAATTCTTTGTTAAATTTCAATGGCATGAGCGTATATGATCAAAAGCATAATTGCATGATGAAGAGTCTTTGATCGTTACTTCAGAAAAATTAAATTATTGCATGCATATGTACATGTATAAATATATACATATATAGATATACATGTACTTATATCTATACATAATCGAGAGACTACAGACTCTCAATCGGTGGGAGTCATACGCCACAAATGGCGAAAATAATGTGACATCCTGTTTTGCACTTCCATGTTCACAGTCATCGTCATCTACGTGAATGCACATAAAAGAACTACGCTGCGTTGCCAATCTGAACTGCGGGCCAATCACCCACCCGCCTCGACGACTACATTTCTATCCAATCTACGCAGCGACGTGTATATACATACAAGAACGACAATTGCAGTTTATGCTGCAATAAATATTTGCATTATATGATCTGATGTGACAGATTGTGGTCGTTGCCACTTTTCTTAATTAACAGTTCATAAGATTCTGTAAAAGTTCTATGCTCGATATCAAATGGGGAGAAAGATCAGAAAGAGACTCTATTTGTTGACATTCAGAGCTTTAACTCGTAAAAGTGATAACATTATTTGTGAAAAAAAAAAAAAAAAAAAAACAATTTATTTCTTGGGTTCAAGATAACCCATTTTTTCTTTATATTTTATATATGATACATTTTTTACATAAATCATGGGTCTTAGAGATTAAATTCATTTAATAGTTACGTCCATGGTACTTATGCAAGTTTAACAAACGTATTTGCATTTTTTCTACTTGCCTGAAGGTAGCGAAGAATGGAGATAAATTAAGCTTGATATAGTAATCATGAAGTTTGTATAATTAGATACCGCGTCTCTGCATTAATACAGTCTTTCCAAACTCTCGTTTTCCAGTGTATTGACGATACTTCTGAGTACAATCTTCGTATACCTAGTAAAAAAAACAACCTTGCTTATGATCGTGCGTGTAGAAACGTTTTCATATAGGTCCAAAAAAGAGGAAACGAAACAAAAAACGAAACGAAACGAAATAAAATGAAATGAAATGAAAAGAAACGAAAAGAAACGAAACGAAACGAAGCGAAAAGAAAAAGAAAGAACTATGCGCAATACAACCAAATGCAAACTGCTGCTCGTATATGGCCTATCGTGCGTGCTAAAGCACTAACAAACAGAGTTTAGGCCCAAACTAATTTTCATACACAAATAGAGTGTATATACAATCAAAAGTACGAGATCGTGAAACGTTCTTCCAGGCTATACTTTACGTACGCTCTTTTCTAGCAATATATGTGCATAAACAGTCCTGCATTTGGAAGCATTTATGAGCGTCTCCTTCTAGTTTTTTTTTTTTGTCTTTTTTTTTTACACTTTCAAAGATAAAATGATTAAAATTGTGGTAATGTTTTACCTCGACTGTACATGACTTGGAATTGGAAACGTATTAAATGATTTGCGCTCACTACTGCCCGCCACCCTGCCTGCCTGTCTGCCTGTCTGCCTGATTACTCTCTCAGTGTCTATATCCAATGAAAATCTTCTCTCGTTGTTTTCCCTTTTAGTTCCTTTCTAAGGACAATTTTAAAAGGAACTGAATTTTCACTAAATTCAGATATCGCAAGTGCCTTTGACTTATAAATATGAGTATAAAAAGCTATCTCCAAGTTTGGTCGATTACTTGACCCTCGTTTCTCTCTCTTTCTCTCTTCTCTCTCTCTCACTCTCTCTCTCTCTCTATATATATATATATTTCTAACTACAAGTTACAACATATTCCACTTAAAAATTCGACCCTGTCGGTATAGTAATTTTATAATTAAATGAAATTCAAAATTACTTTTGAATTAGATCTTAGATCTAATATACGTATATTAAAAAGAAAGTTTTGATTTATATAATAATTTTTATTTAAGCAGAAACTAAATGTGTATTTTTTGTTTGTTCATCCATAGCAAGCATTACATACCAATGCTTAATATTATTTGATTTCTCTGAATTTTTTTTCTTTCCATCATTTTAAATGCTTAAAATAAATAAGTAAAATAAAAAGAAGGAAGCAGTAAGTATTTTAGATGACAAAATATTTCTATCTTTAATGCTCTTTTATTTGAATTTCATTTTGTTTATAATTTCATAATTGTAGGAGGCAGCTTGCGTATTGGTAGTTATATGTGTGTAGATTTCTTTATAAATATGTAAAAAAAAAAAAAAAAAAATTAAGATTGCACGCACACGTATAAACATAGGTATTCATAGATTTAATTAAAACAATTATTTGATATTTGAAATACAATTCGTGAAAAAAAAGTATACTCTTGATGAAGATTGAAAATCATCGATAGTAATGTTATTCAATTTTTAACTTTCTGTATATTTTTTTTTTTTTTTTCACTAAAGAACATTTTGTACGATAAATACGATTCTTATAAATTTAATCTTTTTCTTTTTTTATATATATATTATTATATTTACTCTTTTTGATTGTAAGGTTATTATGCAAGAAAACATGATCAGTTAATTTTTATTATTACATATAAAGAGATACTTTCATAAAATATGATTTATTTTACAAAGATTTATTGCAACACGAAAAAAAAACATATAAAATACTTTGGATGCCAAGAGTTTTTACTTACATACGCGAAATGGGTCGTATAAAAATAGATTGCATGAAAAGCTTGTCAAATAATATAAAGATTACAAAAAAATATATATTTATATAATTTAGTGATGGGATTTAAAACATTTAGAGTTGATTGCAATTTGTATTACAAAATTTTTTTCCCATTTAAATCCCATCTCTCTCTCTCTATATATATATATTAGGGGGGACCAGGAAGTAAAGCATTATTTTTTAGTGTAACATAGGAATTTTGTTGTTTCTCAAGGAATGTTCCATGGATGGAAAAAGATGATACTTCGACAAAACAAGAACATTTGGTGAATACGTTGGTTCTAGTCTGGTCCCCTGGTTAATATATATATAACTATGGAGGGAGGGATAAACATACATATCAAATGATAAAAGAAAATCTTTCAGATGATGCGAATGCCATGAAATGCCATAGAATACGAAATAAATGTTCTCTTTTCACTGATTATTAATAACATATTAATACAGTATTATATTACTTGATAGAAGCTAAGAGAACTGATCTTCTTTCTGTATTTTGAAATAATGCTCTAATAAGTTGTTTTACTTGAATAGCTGTAAATTCTTTTGCAAGAGGACCTTTCCCATTTGCCCATCTAATTTCAATTTCTTTTAATGATGCACCAAGAACTTTGATAAGTTCTACAAATTTAGTCCACTTTCGTACATATTGTGACATCTCGTCAGATTCCTAAAAGTACAAAAAGTATTCTTCGTCAAATTTATACGTAATAGTCCCGCATATGTTCTTACAGTTTCACTTTTACAGGAACAAATTGATGGAACAACTCTATCTATATCATCAACTCTTTGATCGCAGAATCGCACATGACTTCTTAACAGTGTTGTGTGGTATAATAAACAAATGAATAAAAATCAAGTAGAACAAAAATCTATTATCTCTAATTATTTGTCAATCCTAACATTGAAATACTATTATCATTGAACTTACCGGAAATATCATTGGTGCTCGTGTTGCTACCATATTGAACATTATCACCAAATCGGAGGCTACATCGGCTGGTATATCTTCAACGGATGTAACTCTTATTATTAAATCTTCGACCATGGAATTAGTGATGCATCCTGTCATCAAGAATACAAACAAAGACAAGAGGTAGGTGTGACTATTGAATTTATAATAAGATAATAATAAGATTAACTACTAGACTTACCTACGGCTCTACAATAAACATTGATAGGTAAAACATCCAACCAGACAGTTTTCAACAATTCCAATTGTCTGATGCATTGTCTTAATGCACGTTCGGTAGATGAAGGTAATTCTGAGACTTGACCTAGCACCGCTAAGCCTAATTATATTTATATATTTGTCTTATTGAACGTTTGAAAAAACAAAATAAACTATTATATGAAAAGTTGAATTGTTACAGACCTGACTCTTTAAGTATATCTATAATAATATTCCTCTGATATCTCATGTGTTCTAGAAAACATTCGGAACCCACATTGCGCAGTATCAGCGTTTGGTCAGCAAACGTTAAATTAAGTTGTTGCAATGATCCTGGCAGCTTGTCCCTGTATTCGTGTGCCAATGTGAGTAGATGGTGTGCGAGATACATACAGTTGTTGTGGAATAAAGCTAAGAACAGTTGTAATATCCAGTGGCCAATAGATATTATCTAGGACTTATTTGTCGTTTATTGGAGAATCCTTCTCCTCATTTGACTTGGTTTTCTTA
This sequence comes from Polistes dominula, assembly GCF_049000335.1. Lineage (NCBI taxonomy): Eukaryota > Metazoa > Arthropoda > Insecta > Hymenoptera > Vespidae > Polistes > Polistes dominula. Next base: position 142,647 of record NW_028301169.1, on the reverse strand, counting down.
CCGACTTGTTGTGGTATTGTTTCCAAAAATTTTCGGTGATGTTCAGGTACTAATCCTGCATACATTTCAAATATATTTCTACATGTATAGAACAGCCTGACTGCGGAAGCATCCAAACTGTCACAAGCTTCGTCCAAAATGCTTCTTGCAAGATCTAGTATTTCTTTTGCGCTTTTGCTATAAAAAAAAAAAAAAAAAAAAAAAAAAAAATACTTATTTTCATAACATTATGATAATTTGTATGAAATTGTTAAATACCTTATTTGACAAGTTGATAGTTGAAAAGAAGATTCATTTAAGTATCTGTGAATTGGTACATCTTCGTTCTCTAATTCATTGCTTGGAAATTTTAATGGTGTCTACAAATGAATAATTACCATTAGAATATATTAGAATTGTTTAATCATTCAATGAAATATGAAATTGACCTCGGATATATGTTTAATCGAATCATGAAGATCTTTCCTGATAATAGTTTTTGCTTTGACCATTAAATCTTGGCATATTTTATCGATAAAAATAGTGTCTATGTTATCGGTGTATTCTTTCAAGAATAATTGTGTTTCCTTAATGAAACCTATGAAAAGAATGAAGAGAGTTATTTCAATAATTATATTAACATAATATTATAATAAATGTTGTGTTTGTTTACCAATTTCTACTAAATAACTTTGGAAGTCATTAATCTCTTCAATTACCGGTTCAAAATTTTTTAATTCCGCAGTAGAAGTAGGTATAGTTCTAGCTATACAATTCGTTGTAAGACTTTCCGCTAATTTGTCTAAAATATATGGCTGCATTTTCATAAGTAAACTTTCATTATTGTCTATTACAATGTTAAAATGTTCATGAAGATATCTAAATAATAATTTTAAATTATGCAATACACTTTTATAATTTGGTTGTTTTTTTCTATCGATATATTTAATCGTGAATACGTTTTCTTTCGAAACAAACACCAAGCATTCCTCATTGATAATAGCTCGAATTATATGATTCATAACAGAATCTAAAAATTTGTCTAAATGATCGGAAAGTTTGTTGACATAATGCAAACCACGAATTAAATCTTCTATGTTTTCTAGTTTATCCTTAATATGAAGTGTTACAATAGCTTCATCTTTATTATCATCTACATCGGTCCAACAAATTCGTTCATGCCAAAGCAAAGAGGCATGAGATAAAAATGAATCGTGTAAATTTTTATATTCCTCTTTGATGACATTATATATTTCAAGATCTTGTATATTATTTTCTGGATTTTCCAATAACACTTGCATTGCACATAAGCTTTTGGCAGCGTCAACGTATCGTTGTTCTTCTTGATACTGCTTTATTGACTTGATGTATTCATCAAGCGATAACAATTGTTTGGATAATAAAAAACAAAGGTTTGATTCTTTTAACGCTAATGACAGATTCTGTAATTCCTTCGTGGATCCAGATAATTCTATTTTGATCTAAAATAAATAATATTCATTCCAAATTTATCACTTATACTTTTTTTCCTTCATTATGATTTCTCTTATGAATATGTATTTAAATATCTACCTGATCATCTATTCTCTTTTGTAAATCGTTCATTTCCTGTGTAAGTAATTCAGCTTTAGAAACTAAACGTTGATTTTTCGTTAATTTCGACGAAAATTCAATATAATTAACATCCATGAAATCTTTCACATCATATTTTAGTTTCACTATTTCCTCCTGTATTTGAGCTATTTTATCTTGAAGATTGAGTTTTTCCACTTGCTCTATTTTTATATACAAGGAAAACATAAACATTGTAAATAGTACAATTAATTAATTACATTTGATATCAATCTTATACATTGTAAATATTACCTGCTGTAATTAACACATCGGTTAAAAATGATGTCATATTGAAAAATTATAAATTTATTTGATATGCAGAAAATCTTGATGTTCAAATAAAAACAGCTAATATTTCATTTGACATCAGTTTGGTGGTAAAAATGCATTCGGTCTGTTAGGTTAGGTTACTAGATCTGTTAGGATACGGTTACTAGATAGAACATTTGTACATGCGCAATAGCGTCAACTTTTGATTGGTCCAATTTTAAAGCGGTAAATTTGAAAGTGTTCAAATGTAATTTCAAATAAACCATCATTATTTTGCGATATTTATATATGTTTTATATTTCCTTGGTATACATATTTAATGAAGTTTCATCTTTATAGATATAAAGTAAGCAAATCAATCAGATAAATAAGAAGAAAAAAAAACGCAATCGAAACCAATAGAAAGAAAAATTTCAAAAGAACAAATTTAATATAACAAAAAGATAAATAATGATTTAGCAACGCTTCTATTGTATGACTAATTGTACGATTCACCTTTAGTTGACTTAATAAACGACGATAAGCCGATAATGCTATCAGTATGGTTAACCCTATCTTTTGGTATCTATTTCATTGCGCTATGATTAATTCGAAACGCTTTTATGCTTTTACAAGACAAATATCATTATTAGTTATTTAATCGTTGCTTTATTAAAACTAAAGAAAACAATTAAAAAACGATTATCTTAAATAAGAAATTTGTTCTTCCAAATAAATTCTAACAATTCTAATTGAATTTCTTCTCTCGACGCGATAATGAAGTCCCTTTTATTTGATAAAAACATTTGAAACGTTGATTTTCCTCGAAATGGTGAACGCTACGACGAAGGGGAGCGGGGATGAACTCACCTGTTTCACAACCTGCATGACGTAGTTGCGTGACGAGGGTCACGTGACAGCAGGCGCGTTTACCTTCGAGTAGAATAGTAGGCAGCACGGTGGTGATCGCTAACGTGTGTAGTACCGATCCTCCGAGCATAAAGAGAGGAGACGAGACGAGACGAGACGAGAGGAGAGTAAAGAAGAGAAGAGACCGAAGAGAAGCGAAGGAGTTTATAGTAGCGTCGAAGCGCTGCCAGTCGAGCGGTCAAACCGCACCCAACGTGACGTTACACCAGGTGGCTAGTGCCAATATTTCTTCTCCTATTATTCAACAAAGAATAACGTTTACTTTTCTTTCTACAAAATTCGATTATTCAGCAACGTTATAGGCAGGTCGACGAACTCTTCGATCATTATTCTCCACAGGGAGATCCAGTTGGCTATCAGCGTCGTCAAGGAGAACGCTAATGACGCTAAACTCGACGCTAAACTCGACGCTATAGACGCTTTCTCTCTCTCTCTCTCTCTCTCTCTCTCTCCTTACCTTCAATTCTCTGAGAACAAATAAGAGAGGTGAGAAATAGTTGATAGTTAAAGGACAAGGTATTTGTACCTTTCTCTTTTTTCTTCGTGTTATCCATCTCGACAAGAGAAAAGTTAACGTTCGGATTTGAATGATCTCGCGTACAAGTGATAGTGGTAGATCCAGTTTGTGTTTGTGCATTATACACGTGGGTTACCACCAATTATTTTTCATATATATACTTATACTATACTACTATGTCGAACAAGCATCGTAGATCGATGCTTGATCTTTCCACTCAGAATGGATTCAGGACACACGTAGGACGTTAAATTTGAAAATTCTAACTTTGTACATTGTCGAGAGAAAAGCATCCATCCATGCAAGAGTTCATCAAGTACATACGCCGAGTTCACTCTGAAGCATAACGTAACTGTTCTCCAGAGAAGCGCTGTGCCTCGTTAAATTCCCCTCGATAAAGATCTCATGAACTAACTCGAAGGGAAAGTCTTCCAAGTTTAAAGAACCTAAAGAATCGAAAAAACGACTGATTGGAAACTTACCTAACGAGAGTGTACCGCGATCGTTTCGTGATCGATGATTCACAGAACGAAGCTTCGAGATTTCATAGAGTCATCCCGAAGAAGGAAAATAATAATCTTTCATCGAAATGATTCCTACTCATCTTTTACGCGTTCTATTCTCCATCACGATTTTGACTATCCTTGTTGATGGTCAGTTACGAGAGAGTACCGAACAAAATTCGATTTACTATACGGAACCGGCACTGCTTAACTCCAATAGCACCAACAATGGGAACAATTATGATGGATTTACCGAGTTACACGGTGTTAGAATAATTAAGGGACAAAGGGTGCTGCAGAGAGTTAAAAATCCTTACTTGATCAGGGAGGATCTTTTTGTCGAGAAAGATGGAGAGTTGCTTATCGAACCTGGTGTTGAAATACGTTTTGGTCCTATGGTTGGAATCACCGTTCGTGGTATCATTACTGCCAAGGTAATTGACAATATTTTATTTAACGTATACATTTTCAATATTCCACATTTCCTAGATGAAATCCTAAAGAAAACTCTATTGGTCAACGATACACGTTGCGTAAACGTTGGTAACGTCCTCGATGTGAATGAATATGTGAGTCATATTATAAACGTAATAGTGCACGCTCGTTATCATCATCTGTAGCATATTTCGATAATGAGTCGTCGGTAACGATTTCAGTTCTTGGAATTACAATAAACGTGTAATAATAACAGATTACCATAGTGGCCAAGGTGTTGATAATTTTTAATGCAAACGAATCATTTCTTTCTGTTGAAATTTATAAGGGAAAAGCCAAGTTGACAGGCAATCGATTCGTATTACGTTAGATGGAAAAGTAAATGAATTTCTTATCGATAGGCTAATCTGTTGTCAAGATAATATCGCACCCAAAATCGATTTAACACGACGAAAGGAATATTTGGTAATATTTGCAATATTCATTTTAATGTGAGACCATTGACCGAGTCAGGATATACCAGTAATGTAATTCGATGAAACCAACTTCATTCTTAAATACACCTTTCCGGTGTAACAATCATAATCGGTTGTCCTCTGGAATATCATCGGATTGTTTCGACTTTCGTTACGCGCTACTTCTTCCTGCCGGTATTGCTACAGTTACTCTCTCTCTCTCCCTCTCTCTTTCTTTCTTCATAAAAATCACTTTACGACTTTTCGCAACAACGGAAATGACCAAAAACAATTGTTTAACGATCTACGATGATGCACTTTTCTCCCTGGAACTGTGGAATGCGTACATTTCGAATATTTATAGAAAAATAATACGAAACTCAATGTGATTGAAATAATAATATGGAATGAATGAAGTTTTGTCCAGTGATTTTCTTTCCTTCCTTTCTCTTTTCCACCAAACTGTCATATTAATTGTCATCCGGTAAAAATGACGGTTCGACGACGATGCACTTAGAACGCTTCTGCCGAAGGTCATCAAACGACCGGACATACCGTGAATAAACGAGTCGTACGTGTATACAGAGTGTTCATAAGAGATATAAGTAGATTATATACAATGTATAGGAGGAAAGAGACAAACTGTGGTTAATCGGCCGATTAAGTACGGGATACGAAGAAGCTCGGAGGCATGAATGAATGAATCAGCTCGAAACCGTCCGTAGTGTGTTTCGGGTCATGGATCAACAGACGGTTCTTGTGCGTACGTTGTTAACCTCCGACCTCGTTAATCCTCTTATACTCGAGAACAGGGCAAGATCTTTGCTATCTGCAAATGAGTTTTAAACGATTGTACTCTTGATTCGGATGAAATTGTAGCTGTGTGTTGGATTTTAGGGAGAGCCAGAAGCCCCAATCGTATTCACCTCGGCGGAAAAAGACATCGAATCGTCGTCACCTGTTGAATCGATAGGTGCTATTGTACGGCTCGTTGATGGGCCATCTCCGTTGGAGGGAAGATTGCAATTGTTTCATCAAGATCGATGGCGTTCCGTTTGTACCAATTCGCGAAAGTACGTTAGATTTTGACCAAATAGACAATTGAACGATATATTTGACTAATAATGACATTTGGACAGTTGGACTCGGGCAGATTTAGAGACAGCGTGTAGGCAACTAGGATTTCAAGGTGGTCGGTGGTGGTCCTGGATCGATCGTCAATGGCCAGCAGAAGCACGTTTACTTTACGAACAACCGCGTTGTCGTGGAACCGAATCTTTTTTGACCAATTGCGATGGTTGGTCCGAGAGACAACTTGGTGCTGGAGTTTGTGGTAAATTTTGGAAAGAACTCCTAATAACATTTCCTAATAACATACGACTACTGAACTTAAGTAATGCTCTCAATTGTTAGATTATCATCCGGATCTCGGATTATCTTGTTTGCCAAGACACGATGGATCCAGCAAAGCTATTAAACATTGGCGTGGTATTAGATTCGAAGGAGCTCTTTACGATCGACCATTGATTCAAGAAAATACTCTCTACGTAAGAAGATCTAAATCAATTCTACGACACGTGATCATTCGGTAAGTTAGATATTCGTAGAAATGTTTTTTCTGCGTTTGTTTGTACGTGATATATGTTCTATTGTATCTCTCTAGTTACGCTGGTACTGGGAGAGATTATAACGTTACATCGGCAGTAGAAGTCGAGGGTGTTCCACCTCGAATGGAATCGATATCTGTTCTTAACTCTGCTTTCACGGGTATTAATGTCGCTACACCCGATGCTCCTGTTGTCTTAACTAATTCTACCGTGAACAAAAATAAAGGTAATATAATTATTTGTGCATAGAAATTTTCAAAGTTCCAAAATTGCTTTCAATTGTGCACAGGGTATGGAATTTACGTAAACAGTTCGACCGGTATGGCACACATAGACGAATGTTCGATACAAGAGAATGGAGCAGATGGTATTAAATACATTCACCATGACGAAAGAACGGAAGATAAGCTAGACCGCACAGGTATTTTTGATCTATGTACTTTTCCAAGTACAACCAGCCAAACTTTTCCTGTCACGATATTCATGGAACAAAGTAAATATACACCCAACACGAAACGTTGTCCACAGGTGAGTTTTTCTTGCATAAATGTTATCTCTGACACGACATTTGACAACAATTTTGTATTTTACCATTCAGCATATTTTCACTCGACCGGGTCACGTTCTGACAATACACTTTTTACAAATGCGAACGGACCGCAACGACAGTGCAGTCATTGAAGTTTACGATGGAATTAGTGGAACGGAAAAAATGTTAGCTAGCGTTACAATCAGAAACAATACCTTACCACAAAGTGTTACGTCTACCAGACAAGATTTGTATATTAAATTTATTGCTCAGCCACGTACAAATACGATTGCTTTCATCAGATTATCATCAGGATACAGTTAGTACATTAAATTGAAAGGAATTTTAAAAAGAAGCAATCTATCTTGTTCTATCTTGTAGGTAAAACATACGACTTGAACGTGACAGGTAGTACGATCGCAAGTAATAACGGTCGTGGTATAGTAGCAGAAAAATTAAGATCGGCTATTCACATTCATGAAACATCGGTGTCTAGTAATGAACATACTGCTGGGGTGCACGTCTTGTATGGTGCAGCGGACGTCAACGTAACGGGTAGCCGAATTTCCTTTAATCAAGGAGACGGTATAAATATTACCGTTGCCGGTGGTAACCGCAACATATCGCGAACAAGCATTTCTTCTAACAGCGGATACGGACTCGCGGTTTGGCTTAATGATAGTTCCAGCACGGAATACGTTTACTTCAATCAAACAACCGTGCTCGAATATTCGCAGATATTTAGTAACAAGGATATCGGTGTCTTGGTAATAACAATCTTACTATTCCAATCTTATTATTTATTCTTAACGAGATATAATATATATATATATATTGTTTTTGCACAGATTAGTAATTCAACTGGAGATTCGTATGTCAATGTGACAGGCAATTCGTTCAATACCAGTTTGGAAACGGCATTGCAAGTGGAATCCAGTTGGAGAGTAAACCAAGGAACATTAAAGTTACAAATTGGTCATAACTCTTTCGTACAGAATACAAAATTAGGAATCAAATTGAGTCCAGCTCTTAATATTGATGCCTGTATCGAGTACAATCATTTTAGGGAACATTCCAATGGCGGAATACTCATTAAAAATCCTCTCTACGAAATGTTTAATGTTTTACCCGCTGACATTACCATCAGATACAATGAGTTTTACGGAAATCGTGGTGCTTTCGTTGTTAACATCGGTCTTTCGCCTTACAGCGACGTACAAAATTTATTGTTTACGAAAAATTTTTTGCGAGAGAATCGCGTAAGAGAATTATTTGATAACGATGGCGGGCTTTTAACGTCGAGGCTTATACCTCGTTCTCGAGTAGCAGCCGTCATTGTAGTGTCTTCGAGCAACGTACAAGTCTTTCGTAATATTCTACATAATCCCGAATCGCCTTACGAAATTGGTTCACATTTGGAAGATCAAAGCAAAGTTATCAATTGTACCATAAATTGGCTTGGATATATTGAAGAGAATCAAATTTTTAAAAGACTCTTTCACAGGTACCACCAAATATATCACGAAGAATAATTTGAAATAAATGTTCTTCCCTTTGCGTGTTATCTAATTGAAAATTTGTTTATAGAAATGACAGATATACTCTTGCCAAGATCGAATATCTACCTTATCTACTTCACAATAGCAATCCTGGTGCAAATACCATTTTCTCCAATTCAATGTTCGTTCCAAGATTCGTAACACCGGGTACAAATTTGGTCGGCGGTGAAGTGGACGGTCAAGAATTATTAAAATCGGGAGAGTACATCGTTGAACGCGACATCAACGTCAGACCAGGTGGCAAATTGGTATTAGAACCTGGCGTTACTCTGCGTTTTCCTCCAGCTGTAGGAATGATGGTGGCTGGTAAATTGGATGCACGCGGTAGAAGGCAAAGCGACATTCTATTAACTTTGAAGGAAGACATTTCTATGGAATCACAAAACTCGAGTATCTTGGAAGATGCACCTCAATCTTCTACTCCAACGGATTCTATTCCAGTTAGATTGTTAGGAGGTAAAACGAATTTGGAAGGAAGATTACAGGTATGATTACATGGTCTGAAAATAGAATGAATTTACACGATCGTATCTTAAAGGAAACCAACAACCATTGTGTTCGTTTTGTTTTGTCTCACTAAAGGTGAGAATAGGTGAAAAATGGGGCACTGTTTGTAATTATGGATGGACCCTGCTCGACGCATCCATTGTTTGCCATCAACTAGGTCTCACGCTTGATCCAGATAATTGGTTCATAGAACGTTCGCAAATTCCCAACGCAGGAATCAACGAGGACATCCTTCTTACGAACGTACGTTGTACCGAGCAGGACAACGATATTTCTAAATGTAGAGCAGAAACGGTCAAAGATTTTGAGAATTCTTGTACGCACGAAAACGACGTAGGCGTCAGATGTTCCGAACCTGCCTGGGCTGGCCTTAGATTGGGACCTTTGGCACAGAGAAGTGATTTGCAATTTGTAACTATCGAAAAAGCTGGCTTGTTGGATTATACTACGAACTTGTTCAAATCAGGTAAAGCGTTTCGTCTTTGAAATCCCCATCCATAAATCTTTCATTATAAAAGTGAATGTGTTATTTATCGTCATTCTAGCCCTGCAAATTGATTTTGCGAGACACTCTTTGGAAGGTGTTAAGATCGTTAATAATCTCCAAGATGGTTTAGGGATTTTATATTCTGATATATATTCAGCCGATGCCGTTAATACGATTAGAAATAGCGAATTCTCTCATAACGGTGGAAGCGGTATAAGTTTTAAACAACTCGGCATGCGGATTATCAATTCTAGAATAGAAAATAATAAAGTAGCGGGTATAAGGCACAATCCTGCACTATCTGCTGTTCAACAAAGAGAACTGGCTGGATGGTTTGCTCGTTTACCAGAATATTCAACGGAATCCTCATACGATCCAATAATTATACCACGAATTAATAAGAAAATTCATCTTGATAATGGGCAGACCAAGTATATCATTACGGAGAGAGTGAAAGGCCAGTCGTTGCATCAATTTATTGAGATCACGGTAATTACGTATACTTACATATTTTAGATCATTAACATAAGTATATATATGTATATATATATATATATAGGTCCAATGATTCCAATTAAATTAATACAGATATTTAATATAATATTAACTTACTTAATCATTTATTGTTCTCTTTTGTTTAGTGCACTCCTGGTTACGTAATCGGCATGCAACTATTAAATCCGATAGAAAATCGCAGCACAGAAGAGATCATAATACACGATTCGCAAGATATTTATCAGAATAGAAACGTTTGGCACATGAAGCGCGATTTAACCATTTTCCCTGCCACTTCCAGTTCATTCGCTGTTGTCTTGGAATACGAGAGCGGTGAAAATGCTCTCGGTGGAGCCGTTATAGTCATCTCATCGTTGTTAGCGCCAGTGCAAGTACGTTTTTTATTATATCTACATTAGGAACATAATATTAGTCATAATATTAGTCAATTGGAATGATTTCTATTAAACAGAAGACGAGAAATAAAATAATCGGTGGACCTATACCTTCGTTGATCGTATCCAAGACAAGAATCAAAGCTAATGGAAAAGGTGTATTTGCTTCTTATTACAATCGTTATTTAGACGAAATTGGGGATCATTTTCTACGAAAGGCCAACGAAACGATACAATTAATCGGTTGCGAAATTTCCCACAATCAAGGAGAGGCCATTTACATTAATTCGCCCCATTGGAACATTTACGAGACCAACTTGTCCGAGATCGCTATCCATTTGAACGACACATTGATCACGGATAACGGCAAAGGAATATCGCAGTTCAGTCGTGACGCTAGACATTCGAATAATCTATTTCATTGGATAATGCAAGATAGTACGATCGAAAGAAATCGTGCCGGAGGTTTCGAAGTCACTTTGCCGGATGTTTGGCAATACAACGAAAATTTCACTCATACTCTTTACTTTGATAACAATACTTGGCGCGACAATGATCAATATAGTTTCGTGATCGATGGACATTTTGCCAACTTAAATGTCTCGCACAATCGTTGGGATGGAAATCGTTGTAAAAATGGTCTTATATCGATTCGTGGCATGGAGAAAAGAATCAAAATGAATAACAATAGAATAGAAGGCAACTACGGCATCTACATGGTCGAGTTCAAGGCCTACAGTCAATCAGAAATTTTGGGCGATGTCGGTGCACGTTTTTACTTCAACGAGATTAAACGAAATCGAGGACTCGACCGTTATTATTCCCCTGGATCGCGTAGATCTTACGATTATCCCAGTTACGTCGTTGGTTTTCATGGTATACAAAAAGTACGAGTCAATAGGAATCTTTTCGGCGATAATTCTATGGATTACGAACTTCTTGCTGGTATCAAAACTGCCAAGATTAATAACGAGGTCGACGTTTCGGAAAATTGGTGGGGCACTTCTGACGACGCTGTTATTAGGTGAGATCATCCTAGACCTAGAACATTTGCAATTTCTCGTCAAGGAAATATATTCTCACGTATATTTGTGTAATATTACAGACGTAGGATTTTCGATTTCGACGATTGGAACAATTACGCTGTAACCAATTATCGACCTTATTTGATGAGCGACTCCTTAGACGCATCGATTTCAGCATCCTGGCAAATCGGAGTGGAAATTAATTTAGATAATTTGGGCGGTCGAATAACAGAAAGTTTAACGTTGTATGCGAGGCCGGAACCGTACGTGATCAAATCCGATTTAACTATCATGCCACAAGCTACGTTACACGTTCATCCCGACGTGATCATGGAGTTTTCACCTAACGTTGGTATTTTGGTACTTGGTACTTTGAAAGCTGTCGGCATGCCTGGCCATGAAATTGTCATGAGACCTGTTAAACGTAATGCTACTGTTCCCTTATCGGTTATACCGATATCACCACCCGTCGACATTTCCAACAAAGTTCTACCAAAGTCCAACGAGATGATACGTTTGTGTAAAGATGCGCGTTGCAGTTCTTCCAATAACGAAGGTTCACTTTTTTTTTGTTACGGTTTTTTTCGTGCTACACGTACGAGCTTGAATATATCATCCTTTGCTTTTTTGTTTTCTAGGATTTCTAGAAGTTTTCAATAGAACTACTTTACAATGGATCCCAATTTGCGACGAACGTTTCACCGAACGTAATGCTCAAGTTACTTGTCGACAACTCGGTTTTGATTATTTAAATGTATACGTGTCCTATGATCGTAGATACGAATTACATCCTGGTTCATTGACGCGCGTTTGGTCCTGGCCGGAACCATTAGAGGTATCTATTATCTTGACTGTTATAATAAGTCCCTTTTTGAATTTTGTTTTTTTTTTTTTTTTTTTTTTTTTTAGTGCTCTGGAAATGAGGAAAATCTTGAAGAATGTCAAATTCGATTGAACGGTCAATTCTTTAGACATCGACACGAATGCAATTGGGACGGACAATTCGTTTTTCTTCACTGCGGTAAAAGGAACATTGACGATGATTATGATTATTGGGGTGGAATACGAATAGCTAATGGCGAATTTGAACATCACCTTTACGAACATCGTATTCACGATGTCGTCACTCACGAAACGATTAGAAGAGTCGAATCTGTATTGAAATATATCAATATCACTGGAGCTGGTATTTTACATAACGAAAAATCTGCTGCCTTGCAATCGATCATGAAATCACCTACGATCATGCACGTTAATATTGATCGCAGTGCTTATCATGGTATCAATGTTGTATCACCTACTCATACAGTAAGTATTTATAATACGAATTTCTATTAACTACATGAAATTATATGTGTGAATAAATTAAGAAGAAGAAGAAAGATTTTGACGTATATTTTATTATTTTCAGATAGATTTGTTGTTTAATACCATTAAGAATGTTCTTGGTAATGGAATCAATGTGCTTTCCTTAACTGGCGAGGGTCGTGAAGCCGATGAAAGTTCCTTTAGTCCGATCAAAGATCTAAATGTTCCCTATCATTTGTTCAGTATGATCGATATTTGTGATACTGCCAAAGAAATAACTATCGAAGAACGTGTTATTATATATTACAAATACGATAATCATCCAGTTAATTGCGTCAAAATTTTCCGCAGTCCTTACAGATCAAAACCGTTTGGTTTCAGGTAAATTTTAATCAAAAATATTTATAAGTTTGTAATTATATATGATTGTAAGTTTGAACGCGTTACTTTAACAGGCTTCTGCAGTTTAATCTTTTCAATTCTACTGGAAAACCAGGTCGAGCAGACGGCATCACTTTGTACGACGGCGATATTTACAACGTTACAGCTAAAGTAATAGGTCATCTCGAAGTTGATAGTCCTTACGAGAAAAAGTTATTTAAAACTCGTGAAGCTGGTCTCAGCGTAAGACTGTTTGCAAATGGTGCAAGTAATGTACACGGTTTTATTGCCGAGATTGTAACTCTTCCAATTTCTGCTATTGGTTTTAGTAAGTCAAATAATATTCTAGAAAATAAACAAAATTATAATGAACTACCAAAGATGGAGATATTTTTTGTAGATCGAGATGTGCAACACAATATCTCTTACTCGGTTATTTCCAATTGTCGAGAGGGTGCTGTTAAATACGCAAGTGCTGGCGAAGTCAATGCTGTAATGACGCTCGAACGTAATCAATTTATTAATAATTGTGAACAACTTTACGGTAACTTTTCAACTTGTAAATCAGCGATATGGTTAGACGTTCAAAATACGCAATCGTTATATTTTAGAGTAAGTATTAATAATTGTAGAATTTCACACGACTATCACATTTAAACATAAACGTATTTTGCAATATTATAGAACAATTTGGTGCGTTTAAATCAAGGTGGACTTTCTATTAGAGCTGACTCAAGAGGATCTGCTACTTCTTTGAAAGGCTGGATTCATAATAATCTCTTTGCAGAGAATATGAATAAACCTACTTTGTGAGTACTACTCGATAATATCAAAATTATAGAAATAATAATAGCATAAGCAATTAAAAACAAAATCAAATTTAGATACGTCGAGGGTCGTCACAGTAGCCCTTATCAAGAAGTCACGATATACAGAAATTACTTTACGAAAAACAATGCTCCCTACGATAACAACATCGTTTTGAAACAAGTTGTTAGCAATATGAGCTTGAATTATCTTCACGTTAATCTTGGGTTACATCTATTAGAAATTTCGGGATTCGAACGTGTACGCTTGCCGATCTATCAGAGCACTTCGCACAATGGATTTTACAAGTGAGTAAACGTATGACCGATCAATAAATGACCTTACGTTTAAACTTATTTTCAAATGATTTTGTAGAAATTATGCTGTTGATCGAGAAGGACGTAGTACTATCCTTGCTGGTACTCCAGGACAACGCTACGTCGATAACGTTTTCTTCAATCCCGACAACGATTATGAAATACTTACTATAAACAGATCGCAGTAAGAATCAATCATTGGTATTATTGATAAAAAGATCAAAAGAATATATATTTAATGGAAATGTGATTGTCTTTAGGGAATTAGAAATGTGGAGATCTCACGTGGACGCTCGTTACAATTGGTGGGGTTACAACGAAACGTTGGCCGTAGCAGGAAGAATTCGAGACCGTGGTGATTCTTCGGAATTGTTACAGGTCGATTATCAACCTTTTCACATGAACAACAAGTCCGTATTAAGTGGCAAATGTCCACCTGCTTGGGATCTCGTTGGCGATACTTGTTACATTTATATCGGTGCGCCTATGGACTTTTACAGTGCGAGAGATTTTTGTCGAGTGAGTATTTTTCATTTGTTTCATGTTATTCATTCTTTTAAGTGTATAAAAACGGTTCGATTGATTTGTAGATGGTAAACGCATCGATGCCTTTCATTATGGGAGATTACTTAGAACTTTGGAGATTTTTAAAGAAACAACAAGAACGTTTCGATTATTCCGAACGCGTTTGGGTTCAAAAACTCGAACGCGTCGATCAGTGTACCATTTTTACCTATCAAACTATCGAGATCGATTATTGCGCTCAACCTAATCCTTTCCTTTGCGAAATTGGTATGTATTGAAGATTAGAAAAATAATTTTTATTTACAATCGGATTATATACATATATATATATGTTATGCACAATTTGTAGATCCGAAAGTTTACATCGATCCACTCTCCTGGAGAAAGGATATCGTCGCTGTAGGAGTTTTGGGAGCTCTAGGTGTAGCATTGGCTCTGTTAACTGCTGCCATCGTTTTGTGGGTGTCTAAATCAAAAAAACGAAAGCTCGAACGATTAGAAAGGCGAAATTCTATTCGACAATCCTTACATTCTCTACGATCGGTCGGTTCAACCTCCGGATTCACGGAATTGGCTTATCGGCGAAAACCTATTGCAGTAGGTTTACTACTTCAACGAAATTATCATTGTACAGGTTTTTTTTTTTTTTTTAATCCGTTCTACTTTATTTTACCATATTTTCTAGACAAAACAATCTACGGACACGCTCAACTCTAAATCGTTAGATTACAAAAGGATGCTTAACGGTGGAAGTATAGATTCCATGGACAAATCCCAACTGAATTCTTCCATGGAAGATAATCAAAGTTACGACGTATACGAGGCACACAATCCTCGATATTCTCCAAGTACGAGCGACTTTAAGAATACCGTAGAAACTTACTCTAGCGCACAAAATACGGACAATCCAGTTTTCGATTTGACTTATCGCAACGAGGGCTTTCGAAATCATTCGACATTCGCTTCAAGAAATAACAGTGACTGGCCATTGGATAGTAGTACCACCGATGCTGCACCCGAAAGTAGTCAGAACGTTGACAATGTTAACGAAAATTCCTATCTGAATAATGCTTCTACTTTACCTTTACACTCAAGTTTAGCCTTGACTGACTCCATGAGTGAATTGAAACGCGATATCGATACTACAGCTACCTACGGACAAGTCGATTATGATAAAATTCGTAATTACGACACGGCAACGTTAACACCTAGCCAAGCATCCGAACCTGTTCCCGAATATCAATCAGATTTCAGTCCTCCTCTTCCACCTCATCCTTATCATTACGATCAGGAAAATCGACCTAGAAGCGAAGCTCTTCTCGAAACTAATTTAGATATCGGCGAAGAAAAACCTCTTCGTTCGAAAAGCGAAGTTTTATTAGAAACTAATTTGGATTCGTTTTTGGTAAACGAACCAACCGAACTGACTCAACTTTCAGCTGGTGCGCGTAGCAAGAGTCAACCTTTGGAAACAGCTATGTAAAAATTAGAGACCTTCTCGTCTCTTCGAGAATTGACGTTAAAACTGGAAGACTGGAAGAATTTTGTTACCTCCAAATACTTAACGATTAACACTACTTGAAATAAAAAAAGAAACAACGCGTTTTGTGTGATCTTCCTCGAGGGAAA
Source organism: Polistes dominula (assembly GCF_049000335.1). NCBI lineage: Eukaryota > Metazoa > Arthropoda > Insecta > Hymenoptera > Vespidae > Polistes > Polistes dominula. Next base: position 126,394 of record NW_028301169.1, on the reverse strand, counting down.
ATGCGGTGCAATATAAAAGTTGCATTTTATAGATAGTAATATTAATAATTTAGTAACATTATGATATAGAATTATCATCCAGAGATCTCAATACTCGAAAGTCGTGTGTGTTGTACCTTCCGATGATCTACGAACTATCGGATTTTAGTTGTTCCCCTTGTATATTTGCATAGAAATTCTTTTGACTCCAAAGAAGATATCTTTCCTTGTTAGCAAAGTCGAACAATGCGAATGCAAGCAAGCATTTCCTTTGGTCATAATCAGTTAGTCAAAAATCCTGTCATGTAATACTGCCAATTGTGCCTAAAAAGAGTTCTGTCTCGTCTCAGTCAGTAATCCAAATTGTGATACGTAAACTCGAGCGAGTCTAAAGTATTTAGAATAGATAATATGTAAGGGCTATATCTAATTCGTATGTTTCATTATTTTCTTAGCAAAGAAAACTGACAAAAAATAATCAAAATTGATCGGATGAGTGTGTGTGTGTGTTTGTGTGTGTGTGTGTTTATGTGTATTTGCGCGTTTGTTCGAACTTATCCAAATAAATTATTCGACGCGGTCCTTCTTAAACAAGATGGTAATTTTAAGATAATAATGTATCGTTAGTATTAACAAAATAATCCGCCCATTAGTTGTAAGTTTATCTTCTATATAGAAGCACAAATTAAAACGAATTATCTTTCTAAGGAAGACATAATAATACATACTGGAGCAATTTGAAAAATTCATATCTTGTTTCTCTCGTTCATTTAAACAAATTGCTCTCGTATATATATATATTATATAAATATATAATTATAAGATAGTTACTTTAGCGCAAGGCGTCATTTTTTTTTACCTTGACATAACGATATATACATATATAATTATATCACTTCCACAAAACTTACCTTTTATCTGTATTTTATATACGATCCGTATTAATAACATATATTTTTTTCTTGATTAAGAAAATATACAAAAGGGACGAACACAATAAATGAATAAATGACAGTTGAACAAATCTTCACGTACAATTCCATTTCATTCCCTCGACGTAATTTTATGGTATATAACAAAAACAAAAAAACCCAAATGCTTTCAAAACAATATCGAATATATTAATATTAATATCGTCAATATAACATAATTACAAATATCGAATTCAGATTATTATTTTATCATCGCCGTCCTGGCTGAGGCTGAAAACGAGGAAGGAAAATTGGCAATAATCATTTTATTTAACGAAAGTGGCTCACATTTAAGTGAAAAATTACAATAAAAAAAAATATTAATTTATTGCATAACTTATGCATTGTTTTTTTTTTTTTTTTGTAATTTTTCATTTATAGTTTGCGACGTTGATTAAATAAAAAGAAAAAAAAAAGAAAAATGCGAAAAAATAAACAAGGTTTAGGGGGGAGGGGGCCACGCCTCTAGCATGGTATCAGGATGCGGAACAATCTCGCCAAAAGGCTCATAATTCTATAAAGGATAAATTCTATATTTTGTGCGTTTGTTTGTACGTACGTGTATATATCTGTGTATATGTTTTTTTTCTCTTTATATATATATATATATCCATGATCTATTCATATTATATATGTATATATATACAATTTCCTATTATACTAATTACGCGAAAAAGCTCGCGTCGAGATCAAGCTAAAAACGCGAGTAATTTCGTTGCTCACACAGAAATCGTGTATTAGTTATTTTTTTTTTTTTTTTTTTTGTTAACAAGATTAGATTCAGTTTATTTAAAAAAAAAAAAAAAAAAGCAACAAGAGATTTGGATTTATCATCTTGGAGAAGAGCAATCTGATGAATATTCAATTTGTACTACTTTATGACTTTGCTTTGTGGCATCGAAAATACGTTCATTTGATCTCTATTGTAACTTTGTTACATTAGGAGGAAAGGGAAAGGGAACAATTAAACTTAACTAAAATAAAATAAAACATTAATTATTGCACCGATCGTGCGAATAATGCACGAGTAATAATAATTGAGTCTGCTTCGAACTTGATCACTTCCATCACGTTTAGTAGGAAAACAAATCGCTGAAGAACGAAGGAAGGAGGAATCGCGTGGCAATGGCAGTCGCTTGGATATGGGATTTCGAAGAATACGAGATGAAATTGTCCAAGATTGTCACTATTATGCTAGTTTTTGTCTCAGCACCTTATGAAAAACTATCATAAAATATCATGGTCGTCGTCGTCATCATTATCATCTTATGTACATGCGTATGCCATTAGGGTTCTTACTATTACTAGGATTTACGAATCTTCAAATTCAAATATTCCAATAGTAAGAGCTCTAGTACGTATGTATGTATGTATGTATGTATGTATGTATGTATGTGTGCATGTCTCTATTTTAAAAGAAAACTAATAATCAATATACAAAGCGGTTGAACCAAAAGAAGGCATATATAGTTAATAATAATCGGAAGACATTTGTGATATTTGTTGCTAAGAAAAATTCATCTTAACGTATAAGAGGATAAATAAATGCGATTGTCACGCAATTCGTAAATTCCTTCGAATAAAAACGATAACTAATGCAATATAATAATAGGCAAGCTGTTGCACGAACGTCATTCGAAACGAATTTCAACAGAAGGATTTCAAATTCATAGCTCTCACACAGCTTCTTCGTTTCATCCGTCGATCACTTTCTTATATACTTTAAATATATATTTTTAAATAAAAACGTAACGCCTAATCTCTTAAAGATAAGGAACATCGTCGATCAACGTTATCACATGCTGCAACGTTATTAACGAGACGATTTGTATATGTATAAATAATAACATAAAGAAGTGGAAAGAGAAAAAGAAACTTCTCTTTCAGGCATTTATATATATATATCTTTTTTAACGACATAACAATTATTTCATAACGATTGGAATCTAAAAGAAATGTCGAGAGAGAATACGAACCCAAGGGGGCGGGGGGAAAACAAAAAGATAGAGAAGAAAGTTTGCGCTATGTTTTAGGATCACTCGTGTCTCTGTCTCTTTGGACTAGAAAAAAAGAAAAAGCGATGCCCAAATGACAAAGAGGAAAAAAGTTTAGGGAATTTGAGTGCGTATATAGAAAGCATACGCATGTAAATAGGAGGAGCAAAAAAGGGATTTGCTAAAGATTATTGTCAGCTCATGGTCAGACCATAAAAACTTCGACGAAGGGAGTGCATTCTGGTGGTTGGTGATGATGACCCGGTAAGGCAATACGTTTTTCTGTCTCCACGCGTGTCAAAGTTGCATCGAGACGAGGTTCCGCGGATGGTGACGTTGCCGTAGTCACTGCCGCGGTTCCTGGTCCCAATTGTAAGCACTCGGCAGGTGTCAACTAAAAAAAAATACAATTCAATGATTAATACGATACTTTGTTTTCAGATTGACATATATATATATATATATATATAAACATTTAAAATGTTTCTTTGAAATAAGTAAAAATAGTGATAAAATATAATTTATTAGAGTCAAAAAACAATTGTATATATATATTTGACACATATTGTAATCATCTTGGAGCATAAATATATATACATGCACGTGAATTAGTTGGAAACAATGGAAGTTTTTGTTGGAAATTTCAGGTGGAAGAAATAATAGTTCGAATGCAAATAGCTAGAAGCCTATTTGAATAAATAGATAAATGTTACCAGTGTTGCTTGTTGATGTATCGGTGCGATGCCACCGACGCTCGCCGGATTATAATAATTAGTTGGACTAACGGGAGGTGAAGGATAGGGCCAATAAAAAATTGGTGGTGGTGGGTATGGGCCAGCGAATTGGGGTGGTCCTCGTGGTAGCATCGCGGTCGTTGGAGAGAAGATTGCACTTGTTACGAATGATGGCGGCGGCGGCGGTGGCGGCGGCGTCGGCAATATTGTGCCTCCTAAATAAATCAAAATTAAACTACCATTATTTTCTTTTCTTTTTTCTTATATATTAATAATAATAAATGTTAGATAAATGACAATGAACGTTCGATGTTAATCATTTAAAATAATAAATGTCAAAATAAAAATCGATCCAAATACGAAACGTTTCTAAATCAATCAGCATTCATTAATTAATTCATTAATACAAAAAAATCACTATGCCCCATGGCCTTTTTATGTATGTTTCCTGCCTTTTATGTATGTACATTAAAGAAAAATGCCCATTATGCAACACAATCGTGACATTTGCAATATCGTGCATTTCTTCCGTTTTTTTCTTTTCATATTGCATTTTGTATATGTTGTATTGCAAGATATGCACGATAATGCTTTTAAATAGACGGTATGTGTACGGTTTCGGCATTCGAAAATGATGTTAAAAATCATCATTATGTTAAAAAAAAGATTACATTCAAGATTGCAATAACATTATTCGCAATAACCGTACATTAACCGCACATTTTTCAAAGGAATAAATGAATTGGAATTGGCCTACCTTAAGCACAGAAGTTAGTATTTGTAGATCCCGCTACCATACAGCAATCGACACTGCACATGTTTTATATATATGTACGCAGCACCAACTTGCGATTCCGCCCCTCTTCCAAATTATCAGAGTTTTACTTAGATTCTCTCCCTTTCTATTTTTCTATCTCTTTCTCTCTTAATATAATCCCTCTTTATCATACCCTTTCTCTTTCTCTCTCTCCTCTCTTTATCTCTCATTTCTTCTCTCTCTCCCTCTGTTCCTCTCTCTCTCTCTCTCTCTCTTTCTCTCTCTCTCTCTTTCTCTTTTTTATTCGTAACGTTTCCGATTGAATTGTTACTACTCTACTCTTTGATACATGAAAGAAAAAGTTGTTGCCATGGCACAATCATGGCACAATCATGGCACAATCATTACGGTGGTAGAGGGAAGAGAGTTAACAACAGAAAGACGGATCAAGAGCGACCAAGAGAGTAAAATAAAACTAAAAAGGGAGATTATCAGAAGAGACATAAACGCAGAGTCGAAAAATGAGTATGTGTATCTAAAAAAAAGAAAAGAACAGAGAGTGAGAGATTGAGAGACAGATACATAGACAGAAAGAGACGCGGGGAGAGAAAGAGAGAGAGAGAGAAACAGAGACATACGTAGAGAGAGAGTGAGAAAGGGAAAGAGGGAGAGAAAAAAAAACCCTGTAAGGAAGATAAAGAGAGAACCAAGAATTACGACACAGAAAAATCTCCAACTTGATCCGTAGACACCAAAGATACCTGCGAGCCCAGTGAAAAAAAAAATATACAGAACGTAACAAGAAACGGTGATTACACTTTTCGCACTTGAATTTGAACAAACAACATTGTGCAAGACAAAAATGGTGGTGTTAGGGAAATAAATAGATTGAAAATTACATGAAATGTTGAAAAACAATTGTTGTATGTTGGCAAAAAGTATAAACACCGTGTAAGGTAATAATAATCAGGGTAAGAGTCCACCAACCCGCCAAGCAAAAAGATCTATATGTCCACAAGGCACATTTATTAAACATGTACATCGATGTAATAATCGATAATACAAGAGAGTGTATACAAGATGTAAAAAAAGGATTTATGTGTATGTACGTGTAGTTATGTTTTTATGTATATATATGGAAATATATATGGAAGTGTATATGCAATGTGTGCATATGTGTGCAAATGTGTGCATATGTGTACTACTGTACCACCTTTCCATGTATAAGTGAGTAAATGTCCTGCATCCCAGTAAAAAAAAAAAAAAACGCTATTTAAAAAAAGGGCACACCTTTCGCAAGAAAATAAAAAAAAAGTACTAGGGAAGAGGAAGAAACGTAAATACCGTACACACGGTCGCATAGAATCCATTTAAAAAAGAAAAAGGAAGGAAAATAAGAGAAAAATAATAAATCAAGGAAAACAAAAGAAGAAGAAGAAGAAGAAAGATAATGTTGTCCCACGCTGTGTCAACGAATATGCGTGAAATAATAATGCGTGAAATAACGCGTGTCAGCTTTCGCCGGGACAATCGACGATCTTATCGCGAGACATGGATCTAAATCATTGAACTCTTTTAATTAGGTAGGGAAAATAGATTGTGCCGTTTCTAAATTTGCTAATGAATAAGAAATAAAATCATATAATGACAAAATATAAAGGCTGAGAGTTAGAAGAAAGTAATTCGTAAAAGAAACGGACACTGTGTCAGTCACCGTGTCAGTCACCGTGTCAGTCACCGTGTTAGCAATTCACAAATAACAACAAAGACATTAAAAACGTAATGAGATAATGCCACAATATCTAAGATGCAGCTTTGGGAGTTAGTTGGAGAGAAAGATAATAATACAAAAAATAAGATACGTATGCGGGTGGTGCTTGCACATGTTATAATAATGCAAGGAGGGAAGGAGCAAATAATTGTAACTTTTCATTCATCCATTCATTCTCTCTATACATTAACTGACAAACAAACAAAGAGAAAAATGAAAAGGTAATATTAAGTAGAAAAAGTGGCCGTATGAAAGTCTCGCGGCAAAGTCGCGTGAGAGTTCCCAGCGAAAGCTAACGGCAAAAAAACTGTGATACGAGACATGTAATATACACGCATATATGTCGATTTCTCGATGCATATGGGCCGCACATCCTTCTGTTATCATCGTTAACCATTAAAACATACGATCTAAATAAGTACCAGCTTAGGGATATGTGAGTAGGATGCTCGAGTTGGCAACGACAACGGTTTCTCAACTCGAGCGATTCTAATCGATCATCGACGCATTCTCCAAGATGTACCCGTGGTTCTAAAACGATTCGAGACGAAAATCACGATAAATGACAAAAATAACAAAATACCTTTGTTAAAAGAGCTCCTCTCATTAAATTCATTCAATTGATTTTTCATCTCGAAACGTTATATTCGAGCCTATATCTAATTAATGTAATATTAATGCTATATAAAGCCGAATCAGGAAGCGCAATTCCGACTTTAAGCGTCGGCAGACAAACCCGATTTTTCAATCTATGTAAGTTATTCTCACATCGGTAACGTCGGACACCCGCTTCTTGTAATACGACCACAAAATGTCCTCATCTATGTCTCTTTTCTAAGTACAATGATTATTAACGACTACCATTTTTTAGTTTTTCTTAAAACACGCGAACGTCCGGCGTTACCCAAGGTAACAAAAGAAAAAAAAAAAAACAAAAAAACAAAAAAAGAAAATAGTGAAAAAACAATGCTACTCGATTCCATATAATATGCTACCGCATCCTGTCAAACAAATATATAGGCTTGTAGCTGATGAGATAATTGTAAGATCTACACACATGTAAACGAGTCATTTAAAAAAGAATTATCTATACATAAGGACAAAAACTATTATTATTATTATTATTATTATTATTATTATTACTATTATTATTATTATTTATTATTATTATTATTATTATTAATATTAATATTATTATTATACCAAGAAAATAGTTATAAGTTGCTGGGAATGACGGATTGAAAATGGAATGTGATAACGAAACAACAAAAAGACATGGGGGAGAACAACGAGCACAAAGAAGGAAACAACTACTAGATACAATGTATGCAGTGTAGGTGATTATGATTGAGAAAAAGAATCGGAAAAAGATAATAGAATGGAGTAGGCAGGTTGTGTGTCATCCTCCTGTTTCGTGGAAAGGATCAAAGAAATAGGAAGAAAAATATTAACAGGTACTTATACGCACGTCTCTTCTATAAAACACAACAACAACATGCAATCATTTCGTTAACGTTTCCTATTCTACATGTATATTATAGTTGCGCGATCGACCCTCTTTCTATTTCTCTCCTATAGTCTACAATATTAAAGTAAAAAAGTATGGCAAGAAGAAATGAAGTTGAAAACAATAATAGGAAATGTAAAATAAACAACTGATGATTTTAAGATTGGCAGTGAAATAGACAATTATTCTATTGTACTTTGTTGCTACAATTTAGAAGAAAGAAAAAAAACTGAAATATGACGTAATCACTCGCACGTCCTTTTTTTTTTTTTTTTTGGTTTTTTCTTTTTTTCATTCAAACGGAGAACACGATCGTGCGCTAATTTAAAACGTTGCAAATATTATTGCGAGACGTGCGCAAGAATAAACGATAGAGAAAAACAAAACAATAATTAATATTTGTAGAATTAGAACTTACGTCTATATAACATTGGACGGAATGTCCATGTCCTTAAACAACTGATACAAATATTTCTAGCAAAATATATGAATTTATGTATATTATTATTTATATACATATATATGTATAGCCCTTTAGTAAAATACGCTCTTGAGCGAAGTGTCTTCAAATCATTTCGTCAACGTAAAAAAATACTACTAATGTGTGTATCAATCGTTTTACGAGTTTATACTCCACTAATACTACTTCTTAGTAGTATTAATCGTAATCGCGACGATTTTAAATCCTACATATTATTCTAAAATCTAATAAACGAAGAAAAATAAAACGATCGTTCGAGAAAGTCTTAATTGCATGCTGCCAGTGATTGATATTCAAATAATTGTTCTCAAAGTAAACTACATAAGTACAACTGCTTATCACAACATTCTCGAATAAATTTGTCGTTTGGAATCGTTCGAAAATGCATTCGTCGAACTATTTAGGAAGCAAATGGTGTATAATTATGTAGATAAAAATAAAAGAATATATAGAATATATAGAAGATTCGAGTGAGAAAGTGTAAAAAGGAAATAATTGTAATGGCAGATAGATAGATAGATAGCAAGTAGATGGATGGATGGATGGATGGATGGATGGATGGATGGATTTGTATCAAATTTGAGGATAAAATTGGGCGGTATAGGGCAAGGCAGGAGCGGCGGTAGGAGCATGGGCATGAAAAGCTGGCGCTTGTGGGTGCCAGGCAGCACGCTTGGCGTGTACCGTAGCAGGTGTATCGTTAGGAAAGGCGCTTTCCCAGGTTCTTTTCAGGCCCATCAATGCAGCCGGATTAATAGGAGCGGTTTGCGCGACGATGGGTGCAAAAATCCCATGAGAGCTCGGTGCCCTTATTAAACGTGGAGGAAAGAGGAATAAGGGCGCTGGAGTTGGTTGTTGAGCATGAAGCGCAGCCACAGCCGCGGCCGCTGCCTGAGGTGTCATCGCGTACGCAGGGATTTGATGAGGTGGTGGATTGGGCGCGGTAAGGGCCAAGGTCTTACTAGTCGCCGAGGAGGTAGGCGAGGCTGGAGTCGTCGAGGTGGGGGATGCGTTAGATGCCAAGGCCATCAGCCAAAAGTCCTGAGTCCTAATGGCCTGGGCCTGGGCCTGAGCCTGCGCCTGAGCCTGAGCATGAGCTTGAACTTGCGCTGCCTGTGCTTGGGCCTGTGCCTGTACGAGCGCCTGTATGTCCCAGAGGGGAGGCTGCGCCGTCGGTACCGGCGGCATCGGTACCGGCGTCGCCGGACCCGAATGTGTCAGAGATGCGGGTGATTGAGTGCTCAACGTACCGGGTGATAGTAGAGCCTTCGTTGACGGCGGAGCACCTGTCAATACCAGATTCATATCTTCCCCGCTACACTGGAAGACTTCGATGTAACGTTGTTTCTTTCCGAATACCATGAATCGATGGTGCCGTTGAGTCGCGCACGCGTGCGCCGAACTTTCACTGTCCATTTGTATGAACGCTTCTCCGGACGGTTGACCCTAATGACATATATATAATGATATCATATATCTCTTTTCATTTTTCACATTTTTCACATCTTTTTTTTCATCAGTTATCTTATTCCATTCTTACCTGTGCATTGTACACCATATGAACACCTTGGTAGATAATATTTTTCGAATGTTCTCCCATGAATTCTAATATATGTTCTACAAGTGCTTCGTAAGGAAGCCCACGTAGCCTCACGCAATCCTTACGCGTGCCGGATGTAATTATATGTTGAGGAAGTAATGGAGGAAATTGCAGTGGTTGTATTGATGGTACTTGAAGAACGAACGGCTTTGGATCGACCGCCCTATTCAGGACCTATGAGTAACAACGACAACGATAACGACAAATATTGTTATTGACAAAATAACATGATTAGAAATAAAAATAGATTTCGTTTAGCTTTTACGAACCTGTTGTACTTCCGCCGTTGTACTCCTAAATAGTTCAATATACCTACTGCCAATGCAGTCTCTGTGCTTACTCAATGCTTTCACAGCATCTTCCTCTTGAGCAAAAAGGACAAACGCGTCTCCGGTCGCTCGACCATCTGGCTTTTTTACAAATAATACACCGTCCTCTCCGTCCAATACGTGACAAGATTTTTGTCCGGATAAGAAAAAGTCAATCTTTAGAAGAAAGACGTATAGTTATGTTATTTTGCCATTGTCTAATCTATTTTAATCTCTATTAACCTATAATATAGAATTTAGTACGTACCACTTGCTTGGCAACGCAATCATAAGGTAATCCTCTCATTCTAACAATAACCTGAGCCCCTCTTGAAAGGAAAGCATGCGCTTCGCTAGTAGTACCACCAGCAACCCCAACAAAATCTTCTCCAGAAGCTTTATATACTTCTATGTACCGTGCTCCCATATGATGTTTATGCCTTTTCAGTGCCATATCTCTGTGTTCTTTATTAACAAAGCGTACTAAAGCTTCTCCGTTACGCCTGCCCATATGACTCAAACAAAGTGCTACGCCACCCCTAAAAAAATAAACAATAATATCATCTAACCATTGTTTTTCTTTGTAAAAGTCTTCAGCTTTAACTTCAACTTAAAAGCTTGTACTATTTGATGCATAACACTAATTATACTTATTTATATGATAAGCGATGATCTGATCATAAGATTATAAGACACAAATCATCTATATGACCCACAGATAATGCTTATCATAAACGCATGACCATGCTGATTAGGAAAACAAATCATTATTGAGAATAGATGCATGATATCAATGGTAGCCACATAAATGAATGATTTATAACTCATACAAAAATATAATAATATAATTCATTGAAAAACAAGGCCTGCCTGCCTGCCTGACCAATTACCTTCTTTATGTGATTCCAAGTGGCTTGTATAATAATATTCAAGTTAATTAAATAATACATTTATATTGTACATTATTACTTATTTGTAAAAAGTATTTAGATACTATACAAGAGATAGTGTACTTACTTTGCGACATTCAGACCACGGAAAAATTTGGCAATATCTTGATCCGATGATTGCCAAGGAAGGCCTCTTGCTCTAACTACGCAATCGTTGTCTACTTCTTCGTCCTTGGAACTACAAGTAGCCAAATTATCATATGATTATTATAATTATATATTCTAACGAAAGTTTTAAGTCGAGCATAACCTACCAATAGAGAACTTTTAACTACTTACCATATTCCTGGTTCTAAAACTATATTTACTATCTCTGGTGTTTGGAAGACGTGACCTGAAAAGAAAAGAAAAGAAATTAAAACAATAAAAACAATAAAAACAATTCAATCATCTGTGTTAATCGTAAATAATTATATATATTTTATTAGATAACTGTTATTATATTTAAGTTTTATCTTTAGACGGTTATGAAAATAATTGTAATAAATAACCTCGACATAGTGCTTCCATCAAGGAAATATATGGCTTTTGTTGCAAAAAAACATTACTTTCTGATGATTTTGTCTCTAATGACATTATTTCTTTGAAATCATTCAAAACGTTTCTCGTCCCGTTGAATCAACAGGTTGGTTGCTTGCTACCGAACGCGACACTGCTGACTTGGCGGAAAAACTTTAACAATTTGTTCATTCCTCTACATTGCTTCTTCCTTTATATTCTATATATATATATAAATCACGTGCGATACGGACTTTTACTTTTAAACAAAACTCCTATTGTAAACTTCCAACGCATTTAAATGTCTTTCTTTCCAGTTAAGTACTTCTTTTTGCTTGTGGATTATGCTTAAAGAAAGAGACAGAGAGGGAGAGAGAGAGAGAGAGAGAGAGATGAAGAAAAAAAGAAGCGCGCACGAGGAGAAATTTGGACGTGACTGGAAACATGTCGGCGCATGCGTCGACTGCGGCGATATCTTCGTTTGCTTCATTTTAAAATGGTTTTGAGAGAGCATCGAAATATTTAATAAATCTAATATAAACAATTATTCAATTTGATGCTCGAGTCACGTACTAACGATCAAATGCAAATGATATTACGCTTTGTTTTTCTTTTTTTATGAAAAATACAAATCGATACCCAATGAACATCCATTATCAAGAAAAAATATTACATTAAACGTTATGTCGCTTTATCGAATCGAGAGTGATTTAGTGTAACTTCTTATTTCATAATTGAAAAAAAGGAAAAAAAAGGAAAAAAAAGAAAAAAAAGACATTTTGCAAGACAACACATTGCTAAGTTTCTGACGCTTCCTTCATCGTCGTAATACTATATGCTTCGTTTTGTCTCCTATTTCTCGTACTTGAGGACAAAGTGCTTATTCGATTAGTTGCTTCGGCGAAACTACTTTGTATTTCTTGCAAGGAACACTCGTATTATGCGAAATGAATCGACTGATTTCAAAATCATCGTACTTATTGAATTTCATATATGTATATTATGTATGTACTTGTATACATAATATACATATATCCTCCTGTCGTATATATCGGTAATCAATCGGGTAAACAATTTTTTCCTTAAGAGAAAAGAATATATTTTTTCTAACGATATATTCAAAATGTCTACTACTATTTCAATAGAAGAGAAAGATCAATTTTTCATGTTCTCTTTTCTTTGAATAAAAATATGAAAAATGTATTGTTGCTAGTTGGGTATCACTGAGCGATAAGAAATATTTATATAGCATGGCCATCGCGTATACTTGCACGCATATCTAAATCGCTGCGAAACTCAGCATACAGCACACAGTTATACACGTATAAACAACATATATACGTGTGCTACGTAACGAACGAAAAATGCGATCGTATACTCATCTTACCCTGGACATTATTAAAACATGTCAATATGTTTTTTCCACACATTTGGAAATTATAATAAATAATATGTATACTATATTGAAGCAATATTATATATATATAATTATAATCGAACGAATAGTGGATTTTTTGGAAGAGCTTTTATCGCTTCAACGTTAATCTTAAATGTGTCTGTTATATGGTCAAGGTTCGCTAGTATTGTTTATAGATACATATATGAATAGGAAATCGGTCGAGTATATGTGCGAGTATATGTGCGAGTATATGTGCGAGTATATGTGCGAGTCTACGCGAAATATCGTAGAAGAAAATATCGAGGAAAGAAGATAATTCTACATGATCATTAGACTAGATCAAAGTCAAAGAAATACATCAAGCCTAGACAAATTTCTTTCTTACCATCTTTGATCATCCTCTGTATCACGCTAATCATGTCTTGTATTTCTTTGACATGATAATCGTTGTCCGTATCAGGTTGTAGCCCAAAATCTAATTATCTATTGTCAAGGATAATATATACTACGAAAGTTTGACGCATTGCATGAAATTATTTTATCCAATAATCACGATAAACGAACTATTTTATTTATCGATTGACATAGTACGAAACGCATACATACTATCCTTATTATATTACCCTTAAAAGAGTAATTGAATTTTATTTTAAAAAGTTGTCGGGAATTAAACGTTATTGAAAGAAAATGAGACTTTTGTGCGTATAATAATATATCTCGATGGGTCGTCAAGTCGTTACCAATATCTTCACCGGGTTGACCTTTAAACCGTGTTCCGCAGGCGATAAGGCCGGTTGGTTGGTCAGCTGAGGCTTTCTCGAGGCGCTTGCCTTCTAAACTCGAACGTTCGATTCAACTTGTCCTCCCTCCTAACCCCCTGACCCTATCCTCTCCTTTCCTCTCTCTTTTTTCTTCATCCTACTACGTAATCACTTTTTTTTTCACAAACTAGTTTTCGTAATTTACGAAAAGCTAATTCTCTGCTATAATATATTTCAAAAGAACGTACATATTTAAGCTGTCACCCCTCCCCCTCCCCCCGTCTCTCTCTCTATGTCTCTTTCAATAAAAACACCTCGTAAATTATTGGCCAATTCGAAGGAAGACGTAACGTCGCGTATTCATGAGATTACACTTTTTACAAAAGTAACTTTAAAATTAGGTAATGACTTTAAGAAAAAAAAGGAAAAAAAAGATTCGACGAAATTCTTATCGTTACCTTCCTTGGTAACGAGGCCCAATTGTGCATTCGCGTTCGTTCAAAGATTTTATCTTACTGATAAAAATCAAAAGTCTCTCTCTCAAAGTCAAAAGATATAAAACGCGTGTAATCAGTTGGTAATCATCTAAGTTTTTCATGAAAAATTAGAGGAAAAGGATGAAAACAATCTGGCAAAGAAAGAAAAATGACAAATCCGTGTTGCTCGAGGTGCCGATCGACACGAGAATATACACACGCGAGTATGCCGATCGATATATATGTGTATACACCCACATATCATATATATGTATATATACATATATGTGTTGTCAGTCGCCACAGGTGGTTTTGTTTTATTAGCGTTCAGTTGATACAACACGACACGGTGGATATAGAGAGAAGGAGAGAGAAGGTAAGCACATAAGGTGGTAAGCCATTGTGGCCAGCAGCTCGAGTTTATGCCGAGGAAGGATCGAGATTATGTGAATGCCTTTCTCTCTCTCTCTCTCTCTCTCTCCCCCCTTACATTCACTCGTTCCAACTATATACATATATATTGCCGTGTTTCGGAATAAGAATTCGACATTTTACGGTATCACAAGTATCGTCTAACGTGCGTTTGTTAGCATGATGAAGAAAAAGAAAAATAATATAAACTCAAAGTCGAATAATAACGTTCCTGTAAAGGAATTTTCTTCGTTCACGCGACAATAACAAGTCGACAAAATATTGCGGTACCTTGTAAAAATTTATCGACATTTTTTTTTATTATCCTTGACCGTTGTAATTTCTGTTTAACGACGACCTGTTAAATAAGAAAATCATTTAAAACGATCTAGATATGGATTTCAATTCGCAAAGTCTACTCTTTGATTAGAAAAAGCTTTTTCTTTGATTTTGCAAATTTATTAGTAAAGTTTGGTTTTTTTTTTTTAATCGAATAAAAGGATAATATAAGACCGTGTTATCGGGCAATTATAAAAGAAAAAAAAAAAGAAACGTCAGCGTACCTGAATAAGTTTAAATCAGACGAAGAGGCATTAAAGTCACGCAGGCCGATAAGCAAATCTTTTGTTTCACTTTGATATCTTGACTTTATTATAGAAGAAAAGGTTCGACGATGAAGGTGACTCGAGCACTTTTAACGCGTTTTTTCCCGGTACCAGCCAGACAAGTTCAGAGTCCGCGCGTACGATGTTATTGGTGACACGATATAAAAATCCCTGTGGCGATTACGTAGCAGTAAAGGGAAACACGGTTACACGATACGGGGGCATTCTACGACTGCGGACTGCCAGTATGCTTTCCTTTGCTTATTTGCTTGCTCCTCAAGATTCAACGCCGCCTGACGGCAGTGCGTCTCGAAAATCTTATTTCGACCTCTTCCGCGCCTCCTGACGGCAATCACTTCAATAATTACTAACTTAAATATTCTACACATCGATTCATTTACTGTTTTCGTTCGATGCGTCTCGATCCGCCTATCGATCCGCCTATCGATCATCAATTTTTATTATAAACACGCAACCCTGTCGCAACCCTACGTAGATCATTAGGATCAACACTCCTAGGTACATCTCTTATTGGGCTGGTTAATTTGAGCTCTATTAAAAATGTTCGTTATCGGATTAATTCATTTGCAAAGTAATATCAATGAAAAAGATAAAGAAAATGTGTAGATTAAAGGATACATTGAATCATTTCTTGTATTCCAAGTGTTGCTAACTCGCCGTGCGATGAGTAACAGCCAACAAATTCCTTGCGAAGATCGTGAAAGACATTGTAATGGCTTGGCAATTCGATATCCTTTTTGCAAGCTTCAGGATGCAAACATTGTCTCATCGGTGCTTGTCCGTCAACGACGAAACGAGGCTCACCTCCACCGGTTACGCAGGACATGGACGACCACCATCCTTCGAACTTGGGACAGAAATCAAAAATCAACACACAAAAATCAAATGATCAAACTTATCAATTTGCAGAAGGAGCAATGTAAATAATAAAATGTACCTGTTCTAGAGCTTGTTCCAAAGGAATCCCGTGTTCTCGAAGGGTACGTTCGGTCAAGGCTGGAGCATGTGCTAATGCCAACTCGCTAATGATTGCGCTACTTCCGGTGACCGATGAATTGTCACTACCACTTCCCGGTGTACAACCATCGTCCGTTATCTTTGGACAAACTATGTATTGTTCTCTACCCAATACCTGAAACAAAATCATCCCAAGCACAATTAAAATAAATGATAACGCGTGTTATCATTAACGACCGACGTGCCATAATTGCTCAACGTGACGATGCTGAAGAACTGTCGAAACAGTTGCATCTCCTAAGAGTTGCATACTATATTGAATTTTTCTCTTTCTTAATTGATCGAATTTAACCGCATTTTCTACGGTCTTCCTGTACGCGCATAAATTAAACGGCACATATCTCCTAAATTATTCGTTACTATTGTATTGTTGTTATTTGTCTGTGAACATTGCACCTGCGAAATTGTATCATGCGGGTAATCAATCTTCTTCTGTATTTAATTGAACTTTATTTAATTTTATAGAAAAATGTATGCACGAATTTTTTCCAGAGAGATCAATCAACGCACGCAAAAATACATTCGCACGCGATAATATAGATGCGAACGTTTGTGGGAAATATACCGATTACCGAAAGTAATTAAGCGATCCATCGTTAGTTAACGCTATAACGCTAATTGCAGCTCGTAAAGATCGTTTCTCCGATAATCTCAGTTTAACGAACAACACTCGTCCATTTCGCCATTTTTCGATTCTCCTCTTCCTCTTCCTTTCCTTCTTTTCTTCTTCTTCTTCTTCTTCTTTCTTTTCCTTACTGTTTAATAAAACAATGAATACACTGAAAATATATTCTACTCGTCTTCAATATCTAATAGAAAGTTGAATCTATTCGCGAGACAATAAATCGATGACTTAAGAATAATTGATTTAGAAAATTGCATAAAGGGAACTTTGAACTCGTGTTTCGTACAAGTACTGAAACTTAAATGTACGTCAAATGACAAAACATATTGTGTATTTGGGGAAATAAAGAAAATTGAAATAGCGTAATATAAGTCCGATAAGATGGCTGTGCATTATAATAGTATAATTTGGCTAGCATTATGCCAACTACCTGTTTATCCGTCTGTCTATCTACTTATAATACACGTTCACGAACCATCGTTGCAACGATGACATACCAACTATTCCTTATCGTCCATATACATATACTACTAGCGTACACGTACACACAGAAGAAACTTAATAGGCAGGTTTACTAACGTGAGGTTTACGGATCAAGGTAGTTCGGTACGATCGTTTCAATCGACCCCCCCCCCATCACCCCCGTCTTCTTCGAGTCCTTCTTACGACCATTTTTTCAACTGACATTAATAATCGCGACGCGTGCAAGAAAACAATATATTATTTTATATATCATATTTGTATAAGAAAGTTTTCCATTTCTCGCAAAACAAACTATGTGTGTACTTACACAATTAGGTACAAATATTATTTCTTCCATGTTCTTTCTCGAGTGTAGGTACATAGAAATATCGTTATCATATTCGTTCAACGTATATTATTATATATTCGAATAACTTTTGTACTTACTTACTGACTTGCACATAGGATGCATAATGCGTGATTATATATTTATATATATATGCATGTTGAAAATGCCTCGTCATTTCAAACTTGTACGTAATTGCCAATATTCTCGAATGCTAGAACTTTCGTCATCGATACGTTCCTTTATCGCACTCATTTTCAAACGATAGAATATATTAAAAATAACGAACCGCCTACTTGGACGATTACCTGCCACCTCTACCCCCTTATCCTCCCCCCAGTCAATCCCAGGTCACCTCATGCATTTCCATGTTATGACTTTTTTTTCCTTTTTATCGTATGATACTAACCATGAATAAAACATAATAATATTGATAATGTTCTATTATGACAAACATATTTACAAGGAAAATAAATTGAATTACTGAAAGGTAAAGGACGATTTTTGGATCATATGAATTTGAATTGTACATTTTAGATTGAACGAAATGGTCATAAATATGCACACGTTTGATCGATTCTAAGTAAATCGAGTCCTTATAAATTGCAAATTTCGTCACGCGCAACGTAATAAAAAAAGAGATAGAGAAAGGCAGACGACGGAGGGTCAAGGTTCAGGGCAGGGCTCTTACAACATTCGAAAGAGCAACAGGCCAACATACGACGACACTTTGTCCATCGAATGACCAACAATAAAAATACAAATAAAAAGAAAGAATAGGGCGGATGCGTGCTGAAACGTGAATAATATTCACCGTATGCGCAATCAACAACAACAACAACAACAACTATATTATGAAACAGAATTATAAAACGATCAGACTTGGAAAATTCAGTGTTTGAGGAAAACATTTTCTTGGCCTCACACTAGTTGGGCTTAAAGTTCAAAGTTCAGTTTTATATACGCGTAGAATATATCAGATAAATATCACTTACTTTATATAATATATATCTAATAATAATAAATGATTTGACACGAGATAAATTGATCAATTTCGTGGAATTAATTCAGATAAAGAAATTTATCAAGTACCATTCCAAACATTATATAATATTCTATATAATCATATACATATATATATATATATATATAAAATGATAAGGGGTTATAGCGTTACGTGTGTACCTGTAGATTGTGTCAAGTTTTTCCATGAAAGTTTTTCATCGTAATGAGTGAATCGTTTGCTATCGAAAAACATGGAATTTCGTAGTTTAAGCGGAAATGAACCGGTCATTGCAATGGTTAAGAACATACAGGGAAGGAAGATGAAACATCATTTCGACCGTTGTTTTACAAGATTATTCCAGGAAATCGGTTCAACGAGCAAAGGAAATAAATGAATAAGTAGGTTTCTACATCCACTTATGTCTGTAGATAACTACATACATGCATATATACATGTTCATTCTTCCAAGGTAACAACGATGCACGCGATCGTAATCTTAGGACGGTGCTACGTGTAATGAGAAAGAATGAGAAAGATGGTTCTGGGGAAAGTTGCATAATGTGAAGAAGAAAAAAAAATATGACAAGCCGATACGAAGCTGAGAAGAAAAAAGGACCGAGCACGTAACGAGTTTTTATATTTGATCATTAGAAATCTCAGAATCGACGCAAAGATTCACATAATTCCCGTGGCCAACGACAGTGGCTTCGTTTCTCAAGCACCTACTTCTATAATGCGTGTATAATATGTATAATAGTGCTATAATTGTATACATTTATATACAGAATTAACGACTTTCTAATTTCCATATATCGTTAATAGAATTGGATTTAAATGGATTGATTTGACGAAATCGAAGAATCGAAGAATAAATTTAGTGGACATTGTTCTCGATCAAAAATAATAGGAAGCATGCGAGAGTCGAACAGAAAGCGGAAATGATCGACCACCACCTGGAAGGTATGGGTTGTTAAGAACGCATAAAGAAAAAAGAAGGAGAAAAAGGAGGCACAACACCTGTCGTGCCTCGAGAACTTTCTTTTTTCTTTCTCTCTTTCCGTCTCTCTTTCCGTCTCTTCTTCCTGGAATAATCTTCAGAAGGGGATTAACAAAAGGTTAAGAAAAATGCAATGTTCGTTGTAATTCGTTATAAGAAGGCGGGCGGAAAACGGTAAAAGAAAGGGTGGTGAGAGGAGGACTGACGAAAGCGACGGTGAAGCTGGAAGTAATGGGACGACCTTTCGAGGGCGCGACGCTCCGCCCCCAGCGGATAATTCGAGAAACAAAGGCAGCCAACGACACGCTCGAGTGCCACCGCACCCCTCCCTCTCAACCCGCTAAGTGTTTCAACTATCCGCGAATGAAAATACATTTGCCAATCTTCTATGTTTCTATAAATAAATAAATAAATAAATAAATAAATAAATACATAAATAATAGTTTGGAACACGTTAGACGAAGTCGCCTGTGTTTCTTAATGACGATTACGAAATAACGGTGACGACAACGATGACAAGCATTTAATAACGTCAAAGAGAGTCGTATTAAATCGTGCAGGATTAAAGTCGAACGTTAGACGACCGGTCTTTTTTATCCTCTTCTTGGTCGCGAAAGGTCAGCAATAAACAAGGCGCAAAAAGCTGTTTTTCCTACAAATATACCTCGATACGAGAAAGACAAAAAAAAAAAGGGGGACAAGACGATTAACGCGATATATATATTTCAATAGATATCATTTTATTGAATTTCTACGTTGATTTCTTCGTCATCGTCGAGAACAGCGATAACGATTTTATTTGTTAATCTCGATACGACGTTCGTCAATGGCCGATAGACCGATAGACCGATAGACCGATAGACCGATGAAGCGATAGAAAGATTCATTGTCAAGAGTCGATAAGTAGGCAAAATATCTTCGTCGAATCGTCTATTAAAATCGTACATTATTATCTTAGCTCGCTTCTGAACTATTACAAATTCACCTGACGTGATTACGTTTTGAGAGAGAAAGAGAGAGATATATCGAATCGACCAATCATGGCATATTTATGTAGAGGACGTCCAATGAACGCTCAAGTTACCACCTTACGTTAGCTTCGTTATTTTGCGAGCATGACGAGACATAGATAAGTGTAAGTACGATAAGTAAATATTTATATAAAAATGCAATAAAAACTACAATTTATTCGTGCTGTCGTTATTTCCTTTCGCGCATCAATCCTACGTAAAAAAAAAAAAAAAAAGACATTAAATAGCTCTATCGAAATTCCTTCCAAACGTTTCTTTCTTTATTTTTCAATATAACAAAAAATAGTTTATCGTTGAATAAAACGAAGAAAATCATTTATCTGATTACGCGGAAGTCTACTTCTCCTACTTCTTAGAAACGGGCATGACTATTTTATTGCTAGAAAAGAAATAGTAGAACGAAAGAAAAGAACAATTGCAATATCGAAATGTAATTACTTCAGAATAGACGAGGTTTTAACGTTAGAAAATATTGAAGAAAGAGATCCGACGGAAGCGAAGCGCGACGATCCCACAGGTGGTGCTGGTGGTGGTGGTGGTGGTGGTATGGTGGTAGTGGTAGTAATGGTAGTGATAGTAGTGATGGTGACAGCGTGTATTGGTGTGTCGTTAGATCTCACTCAGAACTCACCTTATTTTGAAGTACATCGAGAAGTACGTAAACGAGCAACGTGATCTGTCCCTCGTCGGAACCAAGCGAGTTGTTCTGAAGGCCGGCGGTCGCCACGTACAGGGCGACCAGGTGAGTCGGCCCTCTCGTAGCAACGCTCTGCATACTGTCCTCCTCGCGGCACCGTCGACCGCCCATATATCCCTTCGATATTATTTCTCTTATTTCTTCTTTCTTCTTCTTCTTATTCTTTTTACAATTTTGATCAATGAATAACAATTATAGGAACAATAACAACAACAACACAACAACAACACAACAACAACAACAACAACACAATAACAATCGGTGAAACACGGTAATAAAAGCTTAACACTCGCGGAAACACGTCCTCCTTCCTATCTATTTATCTATCTTTTTCTCTCCTCTCCTCGTTCCCACGATGAACAAAGATTTGAGAGAGAAATAGGGGGAGAGAGGGAGAGAGGAAGAGAGAGAGACAGACAGACAGACAGAAAAAGAAAGAAAAGGAAAAAAGAAGATAAATAGAAATAGAGAGAAACGTTGACGACGACGACGACGACGACGACGAACCGGGTTTCCTCTCGTCGATCCTTTCACAGGTACTCGATATCCAACAACAACCACGACATGTCCATTCTTTTCTGTCAACTTTCTAATTGAAAATTATGATAACTCGGAAATATTAA
Source organism: Polistes dominula (assembly GCF_049000335.1). Taxonomy (NCBI): domain Eukaryota; kingdom Metazoa; phylum Arthropoda; class Insecta; order Hymenoptera; family Vespidae; genus Polistes; species Polistes dominula. The sequence continues at coordinate 104,367 of NW_028301169.1, read as the reverse complement.
AGAAAAACAAGGAAGACGAATGCAAGCAGTCAATTCGTAGTAGCGCGTGCACCCTTCACAACTTGTGTCAGCACACTTTCCAGTCCTTGTTAAGGTAACAAAATCTCTACTGTCCTCGCTCTTTCTATGCGGAAAATATTCCTATACGTATATTTTTATTTCCCTCTCTCTCTTTTTGTTTAACGAATAAGTAAACGAACGAACGAACGGCATGATCGACGACGACGACGACGACGACGACGACGACGACGATGACGACGACGGCGACGGCGGCAGCGACAACAACAAGAGAGAGAGAGAGAGAGAGAGAGGAATAATTCGAGTAGGAAAGGTTTTTGGTGAAACACTACTGGCCAACCCCGTACGTCGTCGCAGTAACGCGCACGTCGTCGTTGGCTCACCTGGCGACTGCGCGCCCGAGCGCTACTCTATTGCCAAGACCACATCGTTCCTCTTCCTCCCCACTCTAGCTTACCTATCTCATTCTGCTACCTTCTACCCCACTCTTTTCCCTCCTTACAATATATGCGTGAGACGGATATTACAGGAAGGTAGGGGAATCGAAACCGCGGAAATTTGACGCATGGAAATAAGTTTTACTCATTTCTCCTCTCTTGCATTTTGATCGAGGACAAGTTAACGTTACTTTGATATCGATGCATTGAAATTTGAAAATTCGAAGGGAAAGGCAATGATTAAGCTGCCAGGTGCTTCTTAGACGTTTCAACTCGATTCTCGGCAAGGCTAACGATCCGTTAGAAGATTATCCTAGCATACAATTTCTAATCTTCCCCTTTTCTTCTCTTTCCTTTCCTTATTTCTTGTCTACACTCTTTCTTTCTTTTGCTTATTTTTTTGGAGAGAGAGAGAGAGAGAAAGAACAAATGCCGCAGGGACGCTCGAAAGGCTGCCGATTTTCCACGCTCAAAGTAAGAGGGAAAGAATTCGTCTTCCAAGACAAAATGGCGATCGAAAACGTGGCGGCGTTCTCGGTGGCGTTCTCAGCGGCGTTCTCAACGGATAGGAAGCTCCCCAATGTCGCAGGTACATATCTTCCATGGCTTCTATCCCTTCCACTTTAAGCAACCATTCCTCTTCTTCATCTTCATTGCTTCTAACATCCGGCTCTCTTTCTCTCTCTCTCTCTTTGTATTTCTACCTCTTTCAGAATGCGATAGCCAAAATTACAATGGCGAGATGAAATTTGTAATGAAAAAGACAAGATTTTAAGCAACAACGTCGTAAATTTTTGTAAAATAGTGGTTTTTTCCGGTTCTTCTTCATTTTATTCTCTAATCGTTTGTGTTGTATGATACTTTTTTTTCTATTTTTTTTTCTTCATCCTTTTTCATAAATAGCTGCGCGCCAATTTTATCAACAGGTTCTACCTACGCATACTCGTTCACGCTTGCTCATGTATTCGTAAAACGTGCACGTATATAAGTGTAAATACTTTTCAGAAATGTGTGTATGTATTATACACATAGATGAAAGGCACAGTGAAAGCAGCTGCACGTTGTTCAATATTCTTGTGAGCGCGCAATGCCGACCTTGCTGGCTGATCTTCTCTTCTTATATTTCCCTTTGTATTTCTCAAAAAATTCTATTTGGGAAATCTTGATGATAACAATAATAATAAAAGAAAGAAATTGCAATTCCATCCAGTTGCATAATATATTTGTACACGCTTAATTAAAAGTACATCAATTAGATCGATCACGTATGCGAGTATTTTGGAAGCTACGAGAAAATTCGACTTCTCGTAAATAATGTTCGATATGCATTAACGCTTGTTCAAAAGAAATAGGAAAAGCTAGCGAGCAACAGGTTGTTGGTATGACGCCTTTCCTTTCAAGAGTCTATAGGGAAAGGGCAGAGTAGAATCGAGAAAGCGAACGATTGAATGAACTCGAGTCAAACTAAAGAAGCAAAAAGAAGCAGATAGATGAATATTTGATATACCTATAACTACATACACACATAGGTGTATATTTAAAGAAAGAGAGAGAGGGAACTGGTGTAAAACGTCTTTGGAAGTTAAGTACTTGGCGCTTGGCAAGTAAAGCCGGTGGTATCGTTACGCCTATGACGGCGGCACCCGATTGGTCATTCACCTGTTGCTCCCCAACTACGATTGGTCGAGCACGAAAAGGTTGCGTGTAACGACTGTTTAGAAATAGACAAGTGCATCCTCGAGTGGTCCATAAAATCTAACGCGATGGCAAAAGCAATGAGAAAAGTGCAAATTTCAAAAATATCTTTCCTCTCTCGATCCTATGTATGTTTAAACTTTCCCTCTTTCGCATATTCTTTTATTTCCAACTCTAACATTGTTTTCTTTGTTTTTTTTTTTTTTTTTTTATTTATCTTATGCATATCTTTTTTGTATTTATTCATTTTCTTCGTAATTCGTGATTCGTTAATTTCGATAAAAGCGCAGAATAAGCGGAGAAGCTAATCGTACGAGCTAAGATCAAAGTCTAATTTCCGAGTGCAAAGTCTTATGACGGTGTCATCGAGAAGCCGGTTTTCTCTACTATAGCCGGACTCTGGACTGCCTCGCCCAAGTACATCGCTTCTTATATATCGCTACTTAAATCAACTTGCTCACATTTCATCATTTACGCTCTCTTATTTAAAATTATAATCTCAAATGTTAATAATATTATAATCATTCCCGATAATATTGGGGGGGGGGGGGGGAAACAAACAAACATAGCACAAGTAGTATTGGATCCTTCCAAAGTACACTACCGTACGAGTACACTTAGTGCATTTCATGGGGATCATGTAAAACGAGATATCCCGCCAATGAAATAAAGATCTCTCAACGTGAACGATTTAGCATTGACAATTAACTAACGAAGGCGCGCACGGTGAAGGCTAGGTAGATGGATCAAGGATATCGACAGTGAGACTCTGGGAGAAAGGGACTCCGTTTTACGTCATTGAAATTGCGCAATTTTTCAACTATTTCGTTTGCAATACCTAGCCAAGAAACAAACTATGTGTTCAAAGTCATCAAAAAGGGGTGTTCGACAAGCAAACCGGCGTACAAATATAACGAAATATTAATGATAATAACGACAAAATGGAAGGACTAGAATCAACGTCCAAAGGATGAGCCTTCTCTAAGAACTACGAAACTATACTCTTGAGTGAATCCGCTTCGGATGCCATGGAAGTATATAAGGAGAACGGATTCACCAACATTGCACCGAAACTTTCTCTTCGTAGATATATTTATGTATCTTTCGTGTTACTACCTTCTGTATATAGCGCTTTCGAATCATTATTACTAATTATAACTTTATAATATACTCTCTATCTTTTTCCATTGGTGAAATGAAATCAATTGCCATTGAAAATGGATGTCTAGAAAAATGATGAGCTACAAAATAATGATTTTAATTCGTTGTTTTAGACACTCGTCTTCCAAACAGCCATTCAATAAAACCGCACCTAACGTTATAAGCACAATTTCATGAGTAGGTGTCTACGAGTTTGTCCTTTACATATATGTGTATAGCAGATATTGAGAAACGTCAAAGAATTATTAGAAGAAGGGACATAGACGAAAGGCCGTGCTCTCGATTCAGATCTTTACAAAGTAGGGATACATTTGAAATGAAGTTTTATAAAGAATGGTATGTACGATGAGTAGTAGTATTCCTGAGGAAGCGAGCGTGATAGGAAGAGAAGAGAAAAGAGAGAGAGAGATAGAAGGAACGGTGAACGTAGAAGGGAGGTAGAAGGGAGGTAGAAGGATGGTAGAAGGATGGAGAGAGAAAGGGAGTGTGTGGTCGGTGACCCGTTCGGAACGTTGACTCCATGTAGTCAGTCCCCTCTTTATATTTTCTTCTATCCCGCTTGCACCACCTTACTGTACCTTCGATTACGAGCATAAGACCGCGAGCGAGATACCTTACCTTACTTTGCTTCGTCTCATCCGTTCCATCCGCGATAGTTAATGATCGTGTCCTACCTTTGCTATTTCTTCTTCTTCTTCTTCTTCTTCTTCTTCTTCCTCCTCCTCTTCGTCAAATCCATTTTCCTCTCTTTCATTTTCTAGTCGAGCCGCTCCTCCCTCTTCTTAACGCGACGAAAAATTATGACTGTTCTCTCTCTCTCTCTCTCTCTCTCTTTCTATCTTACATTCTTTTCTTGCATATCTTTTCCAGTCGCAACAGCCATATTGTAAATCTTAGGAAAAAAAAGATGAAAATGAAATTATAGAAAGCATAATTGGTCGTATGTCAACTGTTTTGTTTTTTTTTTGTTTTTTTTCATTGCAAAAGCAAACAATAAATTATTCATCTTTCTCTATTCATTCAGTTATTATGTAGCGAATGTTATTCTCCTAAAAGATAGAAAAAATACTTATACAAATTCAACTTGAATATAAATTGGAATGGACTTTCTTATCGTTTCTGAGCGCGCGCGTAAAACTTGTTGAAATCGTGCATGGAATTTATTCCGAAAGAAACAAGAAAAAGAGAGAAAAAAGTAATAACGGGTTACCTTCGATCCAGTTATGATGAGAAAATGCCGTTCGAGTAAGCGAACGTAAAAGATGGCGATATGCGTTCTCTGTTCTGTCATATTATGATATTTGTACACGTCTTTTATACAATAATATTATATTTTAAAGTCGAATGCGCGTGTTCGTTCGTACACGGCTAAACATCCAAATCCATTTAAGATAAGAAATAATAATTCTTCAATTTCTATAAACATCGAGTAAGAAGAAAAAGGAAGGATTATTGCTAGCTTCGATAATAAGAGAATAAAAATCACAAGTTGATTAATCATAAGTTTAGGCGTATTCGATGCTACCGTGAATACCGTTAAAAACATTATCGTTCCTACGACAGGTCTTTCAGATTCGAAATTCTCTCTCTTTCCTTCTCTGAACTAACGGTACTCACGTACTTTGCTCATCCGCATTCGAACGCGCATCATTTCGGTCATGGAAAAGCACAAATTATAAAATGTAAATCTTTCAAATTGTCTATCCGTAATATTAAAAAAAGCAAAACAAACCAAAAAAAGGTGTATCCTAATCTAACTCAAAAATAAACGCATACAAATGTCATTGCGTTTCTTACCTTATTGCGTCTCGAACAATTTTTCTTCGCGTAATAATAAATAGCGTATTTATAGCGTATATATAATGTACATCGTGCTACGATCAAATAAATCGAAACTTTTACCACCACATTCTCCCGTAATAATTATTCGAAAGTTCTATTCGTGACTATTATCGGATTTACTCTGTAGTTAAATTCAAAGTTACAACATTCGAAAAGCGAAAATATTATTCCACATATGATATAATATGTAATTTTAATATTATTCCTAAAGTGAAATTATGTTTTATTTTGAATATACATTTACGTTTACTTTACATTTCAAGTAAATAATCGTTTACGTTTGTATAACATTATATATTTTCCATAATTCGATTGTGGAAAATGAGTGTGAAAAACTTTGCTTAATAACTTATAATTTAAAAGAAAATCTTGTATCTTTGATGGAATATTATCAAACATTATTAAATGACTTGGTATTACTCCATGCTTCTGTAAATCATTATTTCTAATCCAAAGCATTGGATTTTGAAAAAATTGATCCGCTTCATCTACGTAGTCATTGGAATTAGTAAAATTAGGTTCGCAAGTCAAAAATCTAGTGGGCACATTGATGTGCAAATGGCTGTATAAGGGTGTGGCGTGACACGGTGTAAGAAATAATATATTTACAGATGTACAATTTTCATTAGTCAAATCGTTTTGTAAGATATTCATAATATCTAACGTTCCACGTTGATGGATCAAAGAAAAATAAAGTCCAGGAATTAGATTGGTTATTGTTAAAATAAATAAAACAATCTTTCTCAATAATTCTCTAGAAATGATTTTGACATGAATGGTACAACTTGTACTTATGTATATAAACATTGGCAAAAGTGGTAATAAAAAGCGAAACTCTTTGTGAGACAATAAAGAATAAACACCAAGCGTCCATCCAATGACTACTAACATTACCGCCTCTCTATGAAATTGTTTAGGACGTTTAATTATTTGCGGAAGTATTCCTAAGAATGTAACGCAATGAAATCCTAGAAGAACCGGTAATGCAGAAAATATATACCACAATGTATGTTCTCTTCCATACGTATCGCCTATCGCTTGTAGTACATTTAAACGGAAAAATTCCCACCAAGATATCGTCAAACTTTTATAACAATAACTATCTAATATCGCAGAACCTAATAGATATATAATACCAATAGCGCTGTACTGACAAATTAATAATATTTTGTTTTGTAAACTAGTAGATAAATGATATATACATAAGGGTACCCACACGATAGCAGCAGTTGGTCTTATTGTACAAAGGAAACCAACTATCCATAGATATCTAACACTTTTGATATTAGCGTTGCGCCATGGAAACATGGATAAAGCTATGATAGTACAAGCGGTTTCTAATGAATTAATAAGTGTCCGTGTAGCACAGTAATACCAATACCAATTAATACATAAACTATACAACATCCATTTGTTTTTGGTCCATTTATAAAATCTATAATCAGCATAAGCACTGATCGTAGCTTGGAATAATCTTGGTAATAGCGTTAAAGTAATAACAGAGTCTACAGAAAAATTAGCTAATATCCGATATAAAAAACTTATCAAGAATGGGTAGACATAGCTACGGATTTTCGCAGTCCATTCCCAGGTGAGAAATCCATATCCAAAGGCAAGACGATGGGCAACTTCCAAAGATTGCCAGTATTCGTCTGGCACGTGTGCAGTTTGTACAACGAAAACAGAAATTAATCTCCATAAAAGTAGGAATAAAAATGTCTTCAAATTTGCTGGAAAATACATCATGTGGAAGATGCACATGTAATATTATTTCTCGATCAAAAATCCTATCTATTCTTGTCCATATTCATTCAAATTATACTTCCTAACCTGAAAATAAATTGATCAACGTTTCGAGACTATGATACAATAATTGTTAATAACACTTGCACATAATAATAACGCATTCGTAAATGTATATTCATTCTATGATATAATCATTTGAATGAAATTGATTAAAATAGTTTCGTAATAAATTAGTAACATACGGTCTGTTATCGTGGTAGGAATATTTTGACACATTGGATAAGGATATTGTAAACATGATAAGATAGATTCTTTGATAAGACGAAATGTGTGTTATTTATTCTGCTAATTCCTTTCCACTCGATTTTATCTTATTCATCAATTTCATTTAATTGATATTATTAAAAAAAGGTTATGCATACGTAAACTAATGCACGAAACAGCGAAGCCAGAATATGACATTTCTCCCACGTGGGAGCCTTCGTACCTATGCGCATGCGCATGAGTTAGGTATGCGCGTACGCATGCGCGAGAAAAATACACGTCTTGACATCACTGGTTTGCAATAATTAATGATAATACCGATTGAGTAACATAATATATTTTTTTTGTTTGTTTTAAATTGTATAATATTAATGTAGATTAAAAGTTGAAAAAATAAATAACAAGAAAATATTGAATGAAATTAATTATCAATAATGAATAAACGAACATTGAGAATTGGATATTCTTTCTTAATCGATGATAATATTGCAATAGGATAAAATCATTTTAATTAAGATATATTTTCTCGACAAATAGATTTTTCAATTCTTCTTTTGTTATCCTATCCCAATAGCAATTGATGTCATCATCGGAAGGAATAACGTCTTTCACTATATCTAGATATGTATCTATTGGACAAATCTCATCACAGTTTTTAAGTTTAAGCGTAATTAATTGCTCGCTCACGCCGGTCCACAAAAGCATCTATTAATGAAATAAAATATAATTAGAAAAATATTGATAGCAATCTATTAGAAGTTTCAGGATAGTAAGGAAATATAATATCACCTTAATAAAAAGTTTTCCTTCGGCATTACGTAATTTTTCTACTATAATCGTTGAACCATAACTAGGTAACTTGGGTATATGAATATCGTGTGCTCTCGTAAAAGCTGCTATATTAATTTCATGACCACTATAAAGATAAATTTTCCTAGGATTCGTTCGTTCCTCGTTTATATTCATATTTTCTATAAATTGTCTGATCAACATGCCACCAGTTAAACGTTTTAATGTCGCTGTATATGAGCGAATTTCATATTCAAGAAACACGATATCCTCCATCTTTGTATAAATATTCTCGGTGCACCATTCTGGTAACGTTAGATTCATAGCTTTCTGAATAGAAATAAGATAACATAATAATGTGTGTAAGCAATATGTGAACGCGATTGAATTATAAATGAAATATTACCTGTGCTGTCAATAAATTAAAAATTTCGTAAGCCGCAGTGAGAGTTTTAACATTCATACCAGTGTTGTTTGTAAGATATTTCAATACATCCGTATAAGCTTCACTTTTATCGCGTATTTCTTTTAATTGCCTTACTTCTTCTAAAGCTTCTTCGTACCTGCAACGTACGTATAATTCAATGAAATACGAAAATATATATTATCGTATTTCATTGAATTTCGTATAACGCAATGTCATGAAAATACCAACATTGGACAAGCTTGAGGCCTCAACAAATTATCCACTCTTTCTGGTGCATAGTGCGTAGGAATAGCTAACCATGGTAAATTCGAGTTCCAGTTCTGTTTATCCGATGGTGGATAAAGACCTGCTAAAACCAATTGCAGAGACATTTTAGTCCGATCGATATCTGTGCTACGAGCGTATACGTCTTTAGGATGATATAAGTCGCCCAAAAAATCATTGTAGCGTTGCCTCAACATTTTCCCGATCGAATATTCTCGCATTTTTCCTTCCTAGCGATAATAAGTAAGACAAATTTATTTATTATTATTATTATTATTATTATTTTGTTTTCCATATGAAAATTTGAAAGTCCAAAATATATATTTAATAAATACTTACGTTTGTCAACTGAGCGACCCCCCATGGTTCGTAAGAAGACCCTTGGTGAGGATCTTTGGGGTACATTTCTTTAGCAAGTGGCGCTCGTTCTCCATGTCTAAATAACTATACATAATTACGAAACAAATTTGTATTAACAATTTAATACGCGACAATTACGAACTAGAGTTCAATTATTTATATTTTTGTTCAAATAATGACCGTTTTTATTTGAACTAAAATAAATAGAAATATATATAATATTTACCACTTGTACGAGTTCCAAACGATATTCGTTGGGTTTACCTGAGAAAGCACAAGAAATTAATAATAAAAATAAATAGATCGTTAATCCTGCTTTAATGAAGTACATCCCGCGATAATTAACTCGACAATTAACACACGATAATTAAAGATTAACGATAAAGTGTTAAAAGTGTTCCTGATCGCGTAGTGCTCGGACACGTACTACCGTGGTTTATCTATTTTATAACATTAATATTTTATTATCTATCGTAGCATGTACTTAAAAATCGAAAGATAATTTTATCATTGCTTTAAAAAAATTTCGTAAAAATAAAGAAATATTTGTAATCATTTATAATATTCATAATATTCATATTATAAGCATTGATCGTGTTCACGTAATTTATTGAATTATTTCACAATTGAAACGTTAGCAACTATATAATATACAATAATAAAGTGACGTAACAACAATTAAACTTTTAAAACGTTAATAATCTCACTAAAAGAAAAAGATAAAAATAATTGTTTTCGAACACTATCTAATCACTTAATAAGATACGATAATCGCGTATTGCTTTTAGAAAACTCTTCATAAATTAAAAGTAAATAGATAAATATAAATAAAGATTTGCAAAAGGTTAACATATCATATCATAGAAACGTATTGCCTTGAGTATATCATATATAGGTCGTTTAATCGTCTCATAATCCAAACATTAGCAATTTTATTTATAGATAGTGACGTAACAATAGAACTTTCATAAATACACAATGATCTTTATTGAAGATTGTGGCAATTTCGATTTTCGTGATGGGCAAACGTATGTTTATAGATAGAACAAATTTACCCTTACTTATAAAATAATACGAATGATATAATAATGTAGTTAGGATTAATACGATTAGTGCAGTCCTCGTATCGAGTCTTGAACGTGATCTTGTCTCTTGCATGATGACCTAGAACTTCAATGTAGAAACTTGTATGTTTGCACGTGTACCACGTGCACATCTATATGCGCTGGAACGTGCACTCGAATGCACCTTACCTATCGTACTACACTCTTTTATTACTTTATTATTTTTATAATATAAAAGCTTCAGCAATTCCATATTTCTTTAGATTTATCTTTTTGTTTGTCAACGAATAGCATTTTTGCAAATGTCAAATATCATGTTTAATCATGATTGTACAGTAAGAATGCAGCAACGAGAAAAAAGCGATATGCAATAGTGGTGGTGGTAGCAGTAGTAGTAGTGTAGTAGTAGTAGTAGTAGTAGTAGTAATATACCAACATAAATGTCGTGTAAAATGCTTATGGAAATTATATAACATATATATATATATATATATATATATGTATATATTTTTTATATGTATATATTACGTACTCTCGTTCGAGGTTTGATTAGACGCCGTTGTGAGTTTGTATTTGGAACCGCACACACAAGATAATCTGAAAATGAAGCAAAGTAAATGTAACGAGGTAGATGATTGTATCGGTATTGTTTCATCTGTACTGTTCTCATTTGTGATCGAAGGGAAGATATATATCTACGACTCTACGTCCTTTCATGCATTTTGGTAATATACTCTATGTTATCTAATCATCTTATGCCATCTTGTATCAAAGTTTAAAAACAAAAGTTTTGGAATGTTTAAATAAACTATTTCGAAATGATTTGAAAGAGTAATACCTCGGTTAATAATCCATTTAGTATGTGTAATTATGAATATGTGTAATATTTTAAATGAAATCTTCGAATTAAATCCCGATGCAACTAAGCATCTAAAAGAAAAACTATTCAACCAAATTATTAGAGATTAATATCATGAAAAATACTTCTTTAAAAGACAAAACTCTGTTTGAAAAAAAGATGCACCGTAATTTCAACCAATCGAATTTGAAGAAAAATTGCAAGATTACATGAAGCAGCATTTTTTCATTTGAAAGAAATTCAAGTAGAGAAGTTTTCTCGTCCAATAGAATTGAGTTGACTTCTTTTAGTCCGTTTGTCTGATTGGTCCGTTTACCGAAATAATAAATACCACCGCATCGTTCATTGGACGAAGGTGAGAACGATCGTTTAGATTATAACTTTTTATCATTTCAAATAGTATTCATTTGAATGCGAATAAGAAGGAAGTAACGCTGTGTTGTGTATGTCAGTTTTCATGATCTCCAACAGTTTAATGATTACATTCAATTGTTTATGGTAAAAAGATGTCAATAAACGTTACCGTCAGTGGAAATCCCATAAATATACGCCGTGGAAGAGTAGTATTGTCGGATTTAGACCAAATTAAGAAAAATGAACGCGACCGTAGACGAAGATTGCGTCTAGAACAAGTGCGTTAAGGATCAATCACCTCACTAAACATTATTTATATTTATAACGATTAATCTTTTTTACATGTTTATCTACTATCCTATCTTTCCTATGTTTACTTACTACGTATGTTACGACGTATGTTTATTTCTATATATATATATATATATGTATGATAACGTTTCTGTATAGGTTAGACAGCAATCGAAAGAAATATCTAATAGACTTTTGGAAAGAGCCAAAAATATTGCGCAACAAGAGTTGGGAAAATTAGAAAAAGATGACAAATACGAACTCAAACGTCTTCACGAGAGAAAAATTATGGAGATTCAAGAAAAGTATCAAGAAGATATGGAAAATATCGGTCAGGCACACTTGGCTGCTGTTTTAGAATCAGAAACGCTTGCAGATTTAGAAGATGAAACTGATAGAAATAGAGAAGCTGCATTGAAAAGAGGCAAGGAAGCTTTAGAACTATTGAAAAAAGTGCCAAAGGTAAATAATATATTTTTGCATTATTTCATATTTCAACGCAGAGCATTAAAATGTTTTGATAACTTATCGTGTAAAGGCTATTATAAACATTAAATAACACCTGTGTAAAAGGATGACCAACATGCTATGCATCGACAAAGATTGCAGCAGGTTAGAGAATTGGAAAATAAAAGATCATCTTTAGTAGCTGAACTTTCTAAAAAGTCTGCCAGCCAGGACGATTCGTGTAGAAATTTGAGTCAAGAGAATGGAACGTCTTGTCAACAAGATCAAACTTGTGAAAATTTAAATAAATCTGCTAAAAAGAAAAAACTTAAAAGACTTACTTCTAATAAATCTCCTGTGAAAAAAACCAGAATCAACGATAAGGTATTATACTTGTTTCATTTATAGTTTTTATTAGTATCTACATGCATAATTTTCTTGTTTTTATAGATTAACAAAGAATCTCAAGGAAGTCTTTCACCTAGACAAAAAATTCACCTGCAAAATGAAGCATCGCAACAATGCGTTATTACCAGTAAATCTGACAAAAAATTACAAAATATTGATAATATTGAACATACGGATCATATAACTCAGGACGATAAAAGTCCACGTGAGACGGTACCTATCTTAACCATTTCTACGAAAGCACAAAAATTAACAAAGTACGTTTTAATATATGTACAATATTTTCTTTGAAAGAACATTGAAAGAAAACAAGTGTGAAATTTTGCTTTATATTTAAGATATAACCCAGGAGATTACGTACAAGATTCATCGGATTTACTAAGCAATGACAGTCCTTCGCTAAGCGATGACTCTTCATATTTTTCTGATGTGTGCGATCAATCAACTTGTATTAGAACTCCGAAACATCATACATCCTTAAGAGATAGTAAAGTGCAATTGTATGATCATAGTACACGTCAAAGAAACAATTATAATAGACCTCTGGACGTAGTCGAAAGATTAGATATAAGAAACGAGGTCTGTGCGTTAAGATTAAATTTAACATTTTAGGTTTACTTCATAACCTAGTACCATACTATATAGTGTTTGTTTTGATACCAATAGTTATATATTTTATAGCCAAATGCAATAGATGCAGCTAAAGAGGTAGAACGTAAAGAAAGTATTGAATCTCATGCGACTGAAACTTACAAACTAGCTTCTCAGAAACGAGGTGATGATGCAATTTTACGAGAAAAAGTACGATCCGACTACCAAACGCTTATGAAAAGTTTAGATCATCTCTCGTCCGAAGAAAGAAAATTAAAAGCCAGCGATGTTCAACGTGATCCAGTAAGTATTACTTCTATCCCTCTCTCTTTCTCTCTGTCTATATATATTAATTGTAAGTATAATCGGTTTGTTTGATAGATGAATGATGTAGAGTTACGAACATTTCGTAGGAAAGAGTTACAAAAAGAACAGAAAAAAAAGTTACATCGAAAATTTGAAGCTATGGCAGAAAAAAGTTGCTGCGCAAGCCATTGTCCAAATCTTATGGAGAGAATAATTACCCTTGAAACAGATAAACAATCTGAAAATCATAATAAAAAGGGAGAAGGTGTTTGGAAAGAAGCACATTTTGTTGAGCCTCGTGTACCAGTAGTTAAGTCACCAAAAAGCAAGGATAAAAGGCGAGAAATATCACGCGACGAATTAATACTGAATATGTTGAAAAAAGTTGAGAGACAAAAGATGTTATTGTTGAAAGAATTTGGTGCGAGCTTGCCAGATGACATTTATTATGCAAGTATGACATCCTTGACCGAACCTGACAAATCTGACGAGCCTCAGAAGAAAATACAACGAGAGACGTGTTTATCTCCCGAAGTAACATTAATAAACATGTCCAATGGAGAAAATAATAATGAGGTCAGTAAGAAAGTGAAAAAAAGGAGCGAAACAACAAAATGTGAAATGGCTGTACAAACATCAACATTAGAAGATGCTGGTATTTCTGAGGATAAAGGTATTCAAGTAGAAATCAAATCTACGTGCAACGATGCAACCAGTGCATTAAGCACTAACGAAGAACTTTCTACTAAACATTATCCGATAGAGCCAATAATTACAGTCATTAATCCTGAAGAAGTAGAAAATAGTAGTAGTGGTTCTAATAATTCTATGATTACTGGCGTAATCATTGACATCGATAATAAAGAGGTCAAAGTTACCCCAAAGAAAAAGAAACGCTCATTGAAATTATCTAAACGAACGTCAATGAGGGCAATGGAAAAATCGCACTCGGTGCCACCGAGTAAAACTTCTTCTCCCGTCAAAAAATCTTCTAAATCCTTACCCAGCTCGTGTCGTAGCAGTCCACGCAAAATGAATATTCATTTGAAAAATAAGGATTTGGATTTGATTAAGGTAGATCCTCCTAAAGACAAAAAACCAATAATAGACAGTAGCACGGATAGTTCTGCAATGTATTCTTCATTAAATACACAAAATTCATCTGTACGTGAACCATACGACATTCCCGTTATGAAATCTAAAAAAGTAATCAAAGTAAGAGATATTTCAGATACTTCTACGTCATTTGCTAGTCCACCACCTTTGGCACCTAAGCGACCAGTCGGTACTGCAAGTAGTATTACACCAATTTTAGAAATGTTAGATTTTTCAACGCTCAGTGCTATAGAGAGAGCAAAAAGAGATATCAGTCCTGTATCGACACCAGAAACTCCTTCTCCTCGCACTATGAGGATACCTTCCAATATACCTCATACTGAGAAAATTGGTAAGGTACTTAGATATGGCGAGGAACTTGACGAAACAACTACAACAACAACAACAACAACAACTACAACAACTACAACATCTTTTACCAACAAAGATACTTATTCGCCTATTTATGAAAAACAGAAAGATATGTCATCAGCGCAAGATCTTTATCCGCAATATTTACCAACTTTATCTAAATCGTGTACTTGTCAAAATCCTCAATGTAAATTATTACACGTTAAACTTGAAGATATTCAAGATTTTGCTCTCAAGAATTGTCCAGAAATTCTAAAGAAATATGAAGATCTTCAAAATACTTATACCAAGAGAATAGCTTCTTTGACTGATCTTATAGAAAAAGTTCGAAGCGAGCAAAGAGGTGATTATTTAATTTGCCTTTTTTTCTTTTCTTTTCTTTTCTTTTCTTTTCTTTTCTTTCTTAAACCTTTACTAATTTTCTTCTTTTTAGGTATGGAACTTTCTGTAATAAGTCCTCGAGATGAAATGAATTCTACAAAGATACATCCAGAAATGCAAAGTAGCATAAAGAACGTTGAAAGATTGGTAGAAAATATAGAAGCAATACATCATCAACTTGCTAAAACTCTTAATGAATCACAGAATGCTATTATGAAAGGTGAAGCTATTAATAAAGATCTACTTAAACATAGAGAAAATCAATCAGTACATTTCCAAAGTAAAAGTAAATTGGATCATTCGGTAAGTACAACCGTTGAACATATCAGCGATAAACTTACCTCGTCTAAAGCTATAATATCATCGTCTAAGCCACGAATATTAAAAGATGAAAAAGTAAATATAAAGCTAAACAGATTTCAAATGCCTCATAAATCATCGGCAACTATGACAACTGTAATACCAGAACGTAATTCGTGGCCTCCAGTTAAAATTCCAACTCAAGACGATAATACAATCGAAGAACTTTCAAAAGAGATTTTAGAACAAAGTAGAAATAAATCGACTGGCATGCCTGTATTTAGAAAAATTGCTCAATATAAAAATACAGATATATCTTTACCTACAAAATCTGATAGTTCCAAGTCGACTGGTGGTAGTCCTTCCAAAAATGGGAGGAATAATATTCCGGCGCAAACTACTGACATTATTGTCGAGGTAAATTTCAATAGTTGACTTAATGAAATGATTTTTACATCAAAATGTATGTATATATTTTTCTAGTCGGAGAAAGATGTAGTTTTCGAATCTGAACCTGTTGGTATACCTAAAATGTTACCATCTTTGGCCTGTGGACATCGCACAAATGGAAGAGATAAGCCACCGGTTACCTTACACACTGGACTTTATAAGTATGTTAAATATATTATTGTATATATTGGATGTCTTATTAATTGATGAAATTTATGAATTTGTCTTTCATTCAATTTATTTCAATTTGTTTATTCAAATTGTAGAACAGAAATCGAATCTATAGGCCATGAATTGTCAACGATAATAGAATTTGATACGCCGGATACAGGGAATAAAAGTCACATGACTATGAAAAGTTGTATGGCCAAATCATTAGTGACGGACGAATTGCAGAGAGAAAAATCAGCAATTAAAAAATCAGTGGAAGTACAAACAACGAAATCATCGGTCACTGTTAAACCATCTATTCACGTAGCACCCTTATCCATTCAAGGTCCTTTAGATAAGAAAATTGGTCAAGCTTCTTCATGTTGTTTCACAAAAAAGTCGACTGGAGAGATGTTCACTTCTACATTGCAAGAAGACGAACAGACGACAAATCTTTCGCGAAGAACACCAAATGAGGAGATGCATCTAGAATATCGAAGGACAGATAATGCGACAGATGATGCGACAGATAATGCGACAGATAATGCGACAGATAATGCGACAGATAATGCGATTGAATTGGAAGATTCGGTTAAAGAGAAAGTTAACAAACAATTACAGTGCAATACGTCTGATAAAGAAACAAAAGGGATGTTACAAGAAAGATTCGAAAAAGATAATAAAGCGTCTTCTACCAGTTCAAATAGTTTTTGCGAATTATCTGGAATTTCGGAAATTACTAGTACACCATCCTCGAGTTTACTTAAATACGCTTCGTCCGAGGAAATGGAAACAGCGCTAAAACAATTAGGTCTTAGTTGGGCTATAACTACTTTGAAAAAAACACGAGAAGCAAGTGCTCTAAGTTCATCCTCTAATTCGGACGTAACCCCTTTAAATACTGCTAGGAGAATCATTTCTCCAAATAAAAAACACGTTGATCCTAAGCTTGTAAATTTATTCGATTTTAGCGATGTATCTTCTATATCTATCAAAGAAGCTAGTAAAAGTACGGAACAAGCGGTTCTATTTAAAGGTAGAACCTCGACGCCCAAGTTACAAAATTCGAATTCTAACACCGATAAATCTAACTCTCTTCCTACTAATTCATCTGGAATAAGTTTTCAAGAACCTAGCGATAGTTTAACAGTTCCGAACGTATCGCTTATTAAAACAAAACAACCTAACAACACCAGACAATCGAAATCCCCTTGACATAACTATTATTATATTGCATACATTCATATAATCATACATACATACATACACATAGCATATTTCGATACGTATTTTACGGATTTTGTATACATGTAACGATGTTACACAAATGTTGGTTAGATTATACAAATAATGAATATTTATATTTTAATAGCGATGTATCTATAATATTGTTTTATACATTGTTATTACTAAAAACTTTATAATAAATACATAAAGTATCTTTTACACAATGAAAAATGATCGATCATTCGTACTATCGATATCTATCGACAAACTGTCAATGTTGTGTCGCTACGCATGCGCTGAAATCTTTTTATGAAGTATTCAGAAATAATGAAAATAAGAGAATAATATTATGGTGCACTGTAACATATTTTCTCATATCCATTGGATGTGATCCATTGATATTTTTCTATTTTCTATTTGTAATGTCCATTTCCGTGCCAATTCTTGTACAATCTTTTTATCTATACATAACCTGAAAATATGTATTTCAATGTAATCCTTACGAAGTAATACATATGTATAAGGTGATATTCTATTGCAGTAAGTAAAATAGGAATAATATAGTAATGAAATGTGTTGTGTCTATTAAAAAAAAAAAAAAACAAACAAACAAATATTTAATCGTCAACGTTAGATTATGCCGACGACGTACACTGCATTTCTAACCGGAGTTTTGATGGCATCTCTGACATGGATATTGAGCTTATACCTCTATTCTCTACTCTCCCATAATGAAGGAAATAAAAATATTGGATCATCGTTACCTGCATTCAATTTTCTACAAGCCTTAACAAACACTCAAAATTTGAGTAAAGGTATAATAATAAACAATAAATAAATAAATAAATAATAATAGTAAATAATATATAGATATCTATTTGCATTTTGTTAGGCATAAATAATTATGAAAACAGCGACAAGCTGTTGCACCATTTACAAGCGGTTTCACTTAAACCTGCTATAACATTAGGCGATGGTAAGATAATACTTGCACATCTTTTGTATATCATTAATTGTTTAATTTCTTTAGGATTGGATACTTTAGGAATGGTGAGGAATATGGAAGATCAACGAAAAAGAGATGAAGGATATAAAAATTATTCCTTTAACATCTTGGTGTCGGATAATATTGGTTTTTATAGAGACATACTAGACACAAGATATAAATTATGTCAAACGCTAAAGTATACAAATAATTTGCCAAATGCTAGCATCGTCATTTGTTTCTATAATGAACATTATACAACGCTCATAAGATCTTTACAATCTTTGATCGTAAGAACGCCAATGTCATTATTACATGAAATTATTTTAGTGAACGATTATAGCGAGAGTGATATGTTGCACGAACAAATAAAACGTTACATTGATCAATTTAATGGCAAAGTTAAATTGTTCAAAACTGAAAAAAGGGAAGGATTGATTAGAGCAAGAATGTTTGGTGCGAGAAAGGCAACAGGAAACGTTTTAATATTTTTAGACAGTCATATTGAAGTAAATAAAGAATGGATAGAACCTCTTCTTTCAAGAATAGCATATTCAAGAACTATCGTGCCCATGCCAGTTATAGATATTATAAATGCAGACACATTCCAATATTCCGGTAGTCCTTTGGTCAGAGGTGGTTTTAATTGGGGACTGCACTTTAAATGGGACAATTTGCCTGTTGGTACATTAACCAATGAGGAAGATTTTGTAAAACCTATCAAGTAAAAAGAAAATACCTATTGAATGCCTATTAACAATAAACATTATTTGTGTTATTATTACAAATTATTATCGACAGATCACCAACTATGGCAGGGGGACTATTTGCTATCGACAGATCATATTTTATGGAATTAGGAGAATATGACCCTGGCATGGACATTTGGGGTGGTGAAAATTTAGAAATCTCCTTCAGAGTAAGATGATGATCTATAGATGTGTATATTAGTCGTCGATGTAGCAGAGTTCGAATGATTACATTAGACAAATTAGAAATATTGTCAAATAATGTAGATATGGATTTTATTTGTAGATATGGATGTGCGGTGGAAGTATTGAACTCATACCATGTTCTAGAGTGGGCCATGTATTTAGAAGACGCAGGCCGTATGGTAGTAATCAACAATATGATACAATGTTGAAAAATTCTCTACGTGTTGCCCATGTATGGATGGATGAGTACAAAGATTATTTTATACAAAATGTCAAAAAAATAGATTACGGCGATATTTCTAGTAGAGTTGCTTTAAGAAAACAGTTAAACTGCAAGAGTTTCGCTTGGTATCTCAAAGTTGTTTATCCCGAATTAGTGTTACCGGATGATAATAAAAATCAGCTAAAGGACAAATGGTCAAAGTTAGATCAAAAACTGATGCAACCTTGGCATTCGAGAAAAAGAAATTACGTCGATCAATATCAAATCAGACTGTCTAATTCCACATTGTGCATTCAAAGCGAAAGAGATATCAAAACTAGAGGTTCCAAACTCATTTTAGTCCCATGTTTAAGAATCAAATCGCAGGTAAGAATTGAAAAATGTGACAATTGTCAAGCGACAATAGTTGTTAACAATAGTTGTTAACAATAGTTGTTTTTTTGTAATGATGATTTTATTTAGATGTGGTATGAAACGGCAAAACATGAATTGATACTTGGACAAATGTTGTGCATGGAAGGAGCAGGAAGGGTACCAAAGCTTGGCAAGTGCCATGAAATGGGCGGAAATCAAGAATGGCGACATAAAGGCTCTGTAAATACAAACGCTAATCACTTTTTCTATTGTTCATATTTCTTGTTAATATATACTTCTATTTATGTTTAGAATGGAACACCTATTTACAATACGGCAATTGGTACATGCTTGGGAGCTTTACGAGCTAGTCAAAAGGCAACAATTATCATGGATCTGTGTACAAAGTCTGACGTGTCATCGATGTCTTGGGATCTCGTTCGTTCGAAAAAGGGACAGAAAACAATCAGATGACGCATAAACGGTGCTTAGAAAAAATATAACATGTGTAAGTTACAAATTATAAAGAAGAAGTATCTTTGATCTCTTTTTTACAGTGCATTAGACAAATTTTTCTATCTATCCTACTACCGCGATTAAAGAAGAATTCAAAAAGGAAATGTGATATTTCAAATATGAACAAATTTATAAGTTTTTTTAGTTTATTACAAATATTTCTGTTTATAAAATAATATTAAAAAAACAATGCATAAAGATATATTGCTTTTACGTGTCCTTCTCTTGTAATTCCTCGTTATGAATTTATGTCCAGACTATTACAATACTTTTGCACAATTACATAAATTCCCATTTTATATTTCACTATGATAGATAAATAGGTCTTTTTTTTTGGTTAATACTTTCATTTATGAATTGATCGAGTTCCTACATTCTAATAGTAATAATCTTTCCAATTCTTTTCTATCATTGAGTCTATGATTACCAACACAAATTTCTAAAAATTGTTGCAAGTTGGATGAATCGCTATTGGGGCTATACAAAAAAATAATTAGCGCGTAACGCCAGATTACATATTCAATATCATTCGAATAATCTAATAAGAGTGGATATAGATGTTGTATATGCTTCCAGTTTTGTTTTCCTAAATGTGACTTAATTTCTAACATAAATAAGCTTTTAGAAAATCCTATAAAAGACATATAATCCGATATCCTTTGTAATGTCGTACTTGTGCAATGCTGTCTCATTTTCTGATTCTTTTCGTCATTTTCATTATCCCAACTTCGCTTATTATTACTTAACCTATTTTGTATCAATTCAACAGCTTGTTTCTGTAAAACAAAACAAAAATCTAATATAATTGATTATAATTGAATGTGATGTATATAGATATACTTACCGTACTTTTTTCCGTAGCGAAATATACTCGTCGAGATTTCCTATTGTTTTTATCTGACATTTTTGCACACGAAATGCACTGAAATGCACGGTGCACCATTAATAAACATTCGAAAGAATCGAAAATTGTGAAGTTTGGCCGCTAGGTGGCACTTAAGGTAACATTAATTGTAACTCCTTATCTTCCTCCGTTTGTTGTTTACTCGCCGTTTTAATTAGCGCTCAATGTTTCTCGTCATAGCATATTTATTTGCATTAATTATCCGATTTATCCCTTGTAATTCTGTCCGATCTAATATCATCGCAAAATGGCAAGTACATTCTTATACTTTGCTTATGGCAGCAACTTGTTAATGAAAAGAATTCACTTCAATAATCCAACAGCAGTACGAAAGGATATTGGTTGCTTAAAAGTAAATTCAGCAAATACATTGTATACGTCTGTATAAGATATGTAAAAACATTTGAGAGGATGATCTAGCAGTTGTTACTATTTTTCCAAATATTCTAGAATTACAGACTTGATTTTATAACGTACTCTAAAAGATGGGCTGGAGCAGCAGCAACGATAGTTCCTACAGAAAACTCTTCTGTATGGGGTGCAATTTGGGAATTAGATCAATGTAATCTTTCTACGTTAGATTGTCAAGAGGGTGTTATGGATAATATATACTTTCCATTAACTGTTGACGTTGAAACTCCCAGTGGTGCTATTCTCAAATGTAGAGTATATCAACAAACTAATGTACCAGCTAACTATATCAAACCAATGTTATTGCCAATCGAGAGACTACCATCGCCTCTTTATTTGTATGTATTATTTTATCACTATTTTCTTCTCCCTCCTCTGCCTATCTATATTCTATTTTTCTATTCTATTTCTTTGTTTTTTTTTTTTTTTTTTTTTCAGAGAAACAATTATAAAAGGTGCTCAAGAAAGTCAACTTCCTGATAGTTATATACAATTCTTAAAGATGATACCGCACAATGGATATAAAGGAAAATGCGAACTTAGGTAACTAAATGCGAAAGTAAGATAACTGACTTACTTTCTCTGTACATCTATCAAATTATTCTACTAATATCACAACATTTATATTACAGCTTACCGTTGAAAGAAGCTTAACATCTGCAACTCTGAATCTTGGCTAAATTTGAAGAATTCAGCTATTAATAATTCACAATTAGTACAATTGCGTACAATTAGTTAAAGGTATAATAGAGAATTTGTATTTTCACCAAAATCTATTTGTTTATCCGCAGTATATTGTATATAGCAATATTGAAAATAATGAATAAGTTGGTGTATATATAAATCTATGTAATTAAAGTATTATCATCACTGTATAATTCACAAGATCTAAAATCTGAAATAAAATATTGTAAATAAGAGTATTTTTAATAATAATAATAATAATAATAATAATAATAATAAAGATTGTATTATACTATATCGTGCTGTAACTTGTAAATAATTTAAATAATTTGTCGAATCCCGCCATTTTGAGTTAACTTTTAGCACACATATCCTATAGTAAAATTGGCATATCAAACATATCATTGAGAAAATGGAGAATGTATTGAACGATGTTTAAATGTAAAAAATGGTGAGGGTAAATAAGAAAATGTGTAGAATTAAAATATCGTAATAAGAATAATGAAAAAAGTAAGAGAGAGAAAAAAAAGAAAAACCGGACAAATTCGCGAAAGTAGAACTGGGTTCGAGGCTTCATATAAATACAGCCATATTCTGCAAATTACCGGCAGTCATTGCGCGAATCTTGTGATGTAGAGTTCTTCGGTCAACAAGAAGAAGTATTGAGAAAGCATTCACTTTGGCCGAGAATGCCGGTGAAAGTCGATGTAATTCCACCGCCGCCTGCTAATTCGAAGCAGCCGGGTGTTACCAAATCTTTGCTCTACAACGGTTCGCGCTTTCAAGGATCACAAAAGTCCAAGGGCAATAGTTACGACGTTGAAGTTGTTTTACAGGTTAGTTATTCATTTTTCTCTAAATTACATGACAAATTTTGCCAAACTTTATTACGCGTCAACTTTTTCGTCTACCTTCTCTTTCTTATCTTTATTTTTATTATCTTACTTTATTTTTAAATGGCAAATCAAATGAAAGTGTTGTTGTAATAATTAGTGTAATATCTTGGCCCTTTGGAGAAAGTTCATATTATCTCTCTACTATACTGATACGTTATTTTTCTAATATTTATTTTGGAATAAAACACCCAAGGATGTCAACAACAATGTCATATCTCCTTTCCATAAGTTTGCATTGTTATTTATGTTTTTAGCATGTGGATGAGGAAAACAGCTACTTATGTGGTTATCTTAAAATAAAAGGTCTTACAGAAGAATTCCCCACGTTAACGACGTTCTTTGATGGTGAAATTATATCCAAAAAATATCCATTTTTAACTCGTAAATGGGATGCAGATGAAGATGTCGATAAGAAACATTGGGTTTGTTTGTTTTCGTCGTCGTCATATATACCTGTATATATACATATATATATATATATAAATTTAGCAAACGTTAATTATTGACTTTATATTATTTCAGAGTAAATTTGAATCTTTCTGTCAATACGCCAAAACTTTTAACTCTGACACATTTGATTACGAGGCATTAAAAGGAACAGACTTTGTGTTTATGAGATGGAAGGAACATTTTTTAGTTCCTGACCATACTATCAAAGACATTAATGGAGCTTCATTCGCAGGCTTTTATTATATTTGCTTCCAAAAGTCTGCTTCAACAATCGAAGGTTTTTATTATCATCGAAGCTCTGAATGGTAAGTAAACATAAACGTGCGTATACTTTAGTTAGTTAGCTCAACAAAATACGTTCCCTATTCGATGATACTGTTATTAGATTATTTATTATTATTATTGTAGGTATCAATCATTGAATTTAAGGCACGTTCCAGAACACAGTATACAAATCTATGAATTCAGGTGAAATCCATGCTTTTACTATATTGCCTCTCTAAATTCGTATGTTTTCTGTCCCAGCATACAGATCTCATAAATGTCCTTGATATTCATTTCTATAAGATATATTTATTAATTTTATATTTAAATTTGAGTTATGCTCGCACTATCAATTTCCACACACAATGCATCCATGCACGCGAGTGAACGAATATGATGATTTTTAATTTTGACGACATATAATAAATCATTTGTATTATATTGATTGGTATAATTATCAAAATTATAGAGATATATATATATATATAGAGTGCCCCTCTATGATAAGGCATTTCATTCGAACAATTATTTATATATATATATATATATATATATATATATATATATATATTCATTGTGTGAGGTACTTTAATGAAATAAATTAATTGATACTTTTTGTCAATTAAAATCATTGTTGTTAATTATTTGATATATTCATATATATTCTACAACGAAGGCTAACTTCTTTGTCATTGTTGCATGAAATAATCTCGTCAAATGCTGCTACGTTTATTGTTATTTAATCTATTCTTTGGAAATTCTTTAAAGCAGATATAAAAGTAATACTTATATATATATATATATATATATACATACATTTAGAATTATATAGAATGCCTATTATGCAGTTTGGTTTTTGTTTCAAGTGTGTTACAAGTTTTATTCTTATAGCTTTTCAACGTTAAAACTACAAAACTGCAAAACTGCTTGCCCCCCTCCCCCTTTGTTTTGTTTTGTTACCAATGTCAAATTTATCGTTTATTCTTTTATAGGAGCATTTATGAGATCTGCTTGCTCAAATAGATATGAGATGAGAGTGTAATATTTGATTTACATTTGAATGAATGACATCTAATCTGTAAAAAGAAGCCAAGGAAAGCTAAGAGTAGTACATAAGAGTACATTTAATTTCAGTCATTCTAAACATCCATGTGCATATATATATGATGATAAATATTTGATTCTATTCATAGTTTATTGGTATAAAAATCGGAAAATACTTGAGCGAAAAAAGGTTGCTTAGATGATGATCTGCTGCATCATCGCAATGTTGAAGAGACAATGAAAAAAGATTTCTCTTATTGTCCAAATGAAATATTAACCGATGCTAATAATGATGATCATTTTTCTTTGTAGTGTTACATAGAAAGTTAAGCATTAGCAACCTTTCTTTGTCAGATATTTCTCTTTTATTACATTTTTGAGATTACAAAACATATAACAAAATTTCTAATTACTTGTTACTCTTAAACAAATGTTTTTAGACAAAACGTATCTTTAGTATCTTTAGGCATTTTCCAATTATAAAAACACTATATAATCATACTTGTTAAAAATTTACAATTATTTTGTCATCGTCGATGTATCATTAAATGTGCCTTTTAATTGGAAAATGCCTCTTTTATCTTCTACTCTTCCACTTTTGAAAGTTCTTTTGAAAGATCATTTTCCTATAGAAAAATTTCCATTTTAGACACGACCGCGAGAAGCGTGTCTTATTTATGGTTGTACTTAGAAGGTGTATTTTTCAAAAGTAGCAATAACAACAAATTCTATTATTTATACGTAATATATGGCAGAAGATGTTTGTGTTTAATAACAAAACAATTATATTAGAAAATCGATAAGTTGCAAAAATGCACACATTCAAACATTTTCTGTTATTTTTTTCGAAATACTTTATTATTGTTATTCTATTAGTTTTTTTTCTTATCTCTTTTATTTTATTTAATTTATATTATCTCGTTAAAAACAAATATGTCCCCTAAAATGTTACATCCACATCCGTTATATTTGGCTTATATTTGGTTTTATATATTCTTTAAATATTTATTTGTATTTATATATATATTTGTATTTTTTGTTTGTTTGTTTGTTTTTTTTTTTTTTTTTTTAATATTTTATCTTACAAAGTCCAAATTTATATATGGAATAGTATATGCCAAGAAAAATATGTTTAGTAGAAGAATCTCTTTCGGTTTCTCCTTGTATACCTCCGAGTGATTTTGGCATACTATTTTACAAAATAATATCATTGACAAAAAAAAATGATTGAAATAATTTTTAAATGCTCGTATTTTATTCCTAATTTATATGTGATTTTGACAATACTTGTTTATTTCATTGAGACAATTTTATGCTTATGAAATAAAGGATATTGTTTTGTAATATAATTATTGAAATATTCGTCGTGTGTAAATTGCAATTTTAAATGAAACAATCAAAACCTACAAAAAATAATTGGATTGATAAAAATCTGTATACGTAGACGTAGCGCTACAATTTCTTCATTGTTAACAAATGAATTGAACTAATGCTATTGCATAAATAAGAAGAATTAGTTTCTAGCATAATAGTAGAAAATCATAATTTTTTAAATGTATAACAGAGTGTTATGTGGATTATCCTGATGTAAAATTGCCCATAATTTTCACAAAAATTTAATAAAAATACATCTTAAAAAGTATTATTTTCTTATTTACTGAATTTCCTCTTTATTTCACATTATTCCATAGACTATATATATATATCAAATAATGTATATATGTAAATAATATACGTATAGAAGTATATTATATATATATATGTAATTATAGCGGCGTGATTTTGTTCTTGCTTTTATATATTGCATTCGATCGATCACCGTCGCCAACAGATGCAGACTGATTCTTTGTTTTTCTTCGATTGAAACTTCTACATCTAGTTGATCGTTTCTTCTTTGCTATTTTTCTTTCTTTCTTATCCAATGTCAATTTTCCTATCTTTCTCTTCTGTCTTACGCTACCCTATTGTTAAATTCATATAATATGTAAAAAATAATGATTAGTCATATTTGCAATGTTTTTTTTTTTTTTTTTTTTTCATGATTATTACATTTGAAAGACTTTTGCAAAAACAAGAAACATCATTGGGTGGTGGTGTAGTCGATGTCTTATGCAAGACTGCTTCGAATCCTAAAAACTTGGTATCAAAATTGACTTTAGCTTTGATAACGTCAGCAAACGAACTGTTAATAGCAAGCAAATGAGTATGCAATATGTTCCCTTTTTTCTCAAAACACTAGAATTAGTATACTTTGGTAAGGAGAAATTGAGTGCTTCTGCGATTTGCTTGGACATTGATATTTCTTCATTAGCAGTTATATCCGGGCAGTACTTTGCTACACTTTCTTTTTCAGAAATCGATGAATTAGCAGCAGGCTGCTTATTTTGTAGGAGCACTAGAAAAAATATCTGTATATTCATTTGTACATATTAAATATAACAACTGCTTAAATCATTGTAATGATGACATTCATTTACAGATGAAATCGTTAAGTTGCTTCGAGAAAGATTTATTGCTCGAGAGTAAGTTTTGAAAGGTCTCATCTAAAATTTTGTCGGAAAAAAATGTTCTAGCCAATAGAGATTCTTCCCAAGGTTTTTTTATAAGAGTCTTTGAACTAAATATTTTCCATTGCTCATGCGAAACTTTGGCTTGCCAGTTTAAAGCACAATCTTCCAACTGTGTACTTATGGATTTTAATAGTTCATCGACTTTTTTCAATTGTGCTGGTAGAGGATCGTATTCTTCTTGAGTAGACAAACGTGAAATACTTTCTTCGTCGACATGTCCTTCTTCCAGCGTAGACATAATACAAATTCTTCTAAATCAATTTAAATGCACACACACACCATTGTTTTGTTGCAATACAAAAATACGAAAATTCCAATCTATTGCAGATGATGAAATAGGTTTTTTTACAAACCATAACTCTACGCATGAAACAAATGAAGTTATTGTTTTGGAGAACAGTTGCTATTACTACAACTATAATAACATAACTAACTAATAATAACATAAGTTAAAACCGATGTTGTAGAAGGAAAGAAAGTTACAAATGATTCGTCAAGTGTTTAATGGCACTGTTTTAAATGCACACTTTTATTAAACAACTATTGACATTGATTCGATAGTTGCGCACATAAATATTTATGCATCTTATTTCATTGTAGATTTTGATTTAAAAATAAAAATAAATAGGAGGCAACAAAATAATCATCCATAAGTCATATTTCTTTTATACAGCTGGATATTTAATGAGGGTGATTAGAGGCTCCTACCAAGAATAGTAGGATTCTGTTCACCCTGTGATCACTCTGTGACGATCACCTCGTTTGTTTTTTTCTTCTTTCTTTGTGGTCCCTTTAAATACCACCCAGCTCTCAATAAATCTTGTTATCACTATTAATGATTTATTATCCTACAACCAAATATATACAATAATAATACAGTCAACTCTATTTTGTCGATTTACAATAATATAATTCTTTGACGAATACGTTTTTACAATCGAAGAACAATGAACGTTTTTATCTTTCAGATTGGGAAAATAATATATTTTCTAAGTAGTTGATATTATTGTAGGTATAAATATGTCTGTTGTGTTAAAATGTATATGTTGTATCACTAGTTTGTTTGTTTTTTTTTTTTTTTATTACAATCTCTCAGCAGACAGTGAAACACAAAAATTAGATTTATATATAAAATAATGTTAAATCGTGTATAGTCATTTTATATATATATACATAATTTAGTTAAATCCTATATATAATATAAATATATTTCACACTGTATCCTAGAATAAAGAAATTAGTAAGAAAAAAATACAATGTACACATTGCAGCTGCTAATCATAAGACGTAAGATTTTCATTTTTTATCGATCTTTCTCCAATCATTTCATCCCAAAAACAATTACATTATTGATTTTATCAATATCATCTTAGATTATGAATATAATCATGCACGAATATTACAATTTGTTAAAAAATACGTATAGTTTACATCAATATTATTTATCAAAAGTATGTTGTTGTGTAGTTAGAGAGAATATATTTAAAATTATTATTTAAAAAATGTTCTTTTTAACAATATATTTCTATATATTAGGTATCCTTTATAATGACGCTATTTTATTTTAACAAAAGTTTTATGCATAGATGTCTTTCTGAAAAAGTAAATTTCATATCAACAGCCAAAAATACAATAAAATTGACTTATTAATAAAAATATATATAAGAAGATATACTCAAAGAGCGTGTTCGTCAACATATATATATATATATGGTGTTTAGTCTGTCTCGCTCGCTCGCTCGCTCGCTCCTCATTTAAAAATGTCATCAAATTCTCTTGGAATTTTGTCAGGTTCATTTAACAAATGGCACCCTGATATATAGTAATTATTCGTATTACACCGTCGTCGTCGTCGTCGTCATCGTCATTTAAGCTCGATGTTACCATTAGAGATATTTTGGTAAAGTGCAAATTTGACATGGTGTATAGGACACCAAAACCTTTGTTTGTACGAATAACAACAATAGTTAATAATAACATTAAAATGAGGTTTTTCATCTCTTCTCATTGTTTTCATCTAAGAGATATCCCATCAATGATGTATTTATATCTCATTCTGCACAACGTTACATTGCCATATTCTTAATCGGAACAGGATAAGTTGTAATGTAACAGGAATGGAAGAACTTTGATATCACGTTGCATGTTTCAACATAACTGCAACCCGAGCTTTAATCTCAAGATATTGTGCAAGAATTGCGAC
Organism: Polistes dominula; assembly: GCF_049000335.1. Taxonomy (NCBI): domain Eukaryota; kingdom Metazoa; phylum Arthropoda; class Insecta; order Hymenoptera; family Vespidae; genus Polistes; species Polistes dominula. The sequence continues at coordinate 74,630 of NW_028301169.1, read as the reverse complement.
CTACACAGCTTGTCCGAGAGTCTGTCATACTGCCAGGAGAGTTACCTGGCGTGGATATTCCATTATGGCCAACCCCAACAAAACGTAATTTTCTTTGATGAGAACTTAAGCTTTTACTGGTGCTACGGGTACGAGTGCCATTATACCGATGTCGCGAGGTTGTAGTCATTGCATATGATTTCAAATGCGATATAATAGATTTAGGTAATGGAAGTTGATCTATTCCATATACCGTTGTTCTCGCAACTATCGCACGGCATGCGAGTTCTTGAAGAGTGGGTACTGTGTCAAAGAAAGTATAATATATCTTACATATATATACAAAGGTACATGTAAATAGGTAGCTAGGTCTTGTAGGGAGGGAATAGTAGATGATAGATAAATACCTTTGTTCGATCTCCACAGCCTCTCCATACCGTTACGATGCAAAGCCATGCGTGACAGCTCGGAGAAACTTTCTCTTACATTAAAATCGCACAGAGGTGAGACTTCAAAAAATGCCATTCGATTTTTAGCTGCATATGCTTCCGCATCACGTTCTCCAACTTTTCTTTTAAATGCCAAATGAAGCCGATTGCCAACTAATATTTTTGGTATACCAGGTGCATGCTAGATGTAATCGTTGTAAAAAGAAAGCGTATAATAAATTGTAAGTAAGTTAGAATTCTTATTATGACATATTACATATGTGAATAGTTTCAACGCTTTACGTGGTATACCTCTTCGACTTCTTTTAACCACCTATCGATACCATCAAAGGACCATCTATTGGTAATATCATAAACCAAAAGTATGCCTTGTGCTCCACGTGAATAAGACCTGATAATAGTACAAAATCTACCTTGTCCAGATGTATCCCATAATTGTAATTTAACTCTTTTCCCATCCAGCAGGATAGTCGTAGTTTTGTATGCTGAAAGCAATACACAAGGAGGCATGTATATGTGATTAGAGGTTAGAAATAGATTTAGTATTTTAGTATTAGAGAAATACCACTGCCACTGCAAAAGGGTGATTCGGCGGCACCGTCTTCAAGACCACTTAGTATTTCTTGTTTCCCAACATCGCTGTCACCGACCAACAAGAATTTTAACAAGTAATCGTATTGCTTTTCTTGACGAGGCTTAGCCGTGCTGGCCTCACCTGTAGCCATAATACCTTTCTATTATAAACCCAGAGCATACTGCACAAGGCCCTCTGAGCAATGCTCGCCCCTTTTGCGTTGCGTTGCGTTGCGTGCGTTGCGTTTCCCTTCAAGTTAGGTTAGATTGACGATAAATAACACGTAAGATTAATGATATTCTTTGAATACTCTTATAACATTGACATTTCGTCGTCTTGATGTTTGTTTTTTTCCAACACGCCGTAGAAATTCGATTTGACTACATCTATCCCGCCGTTAACTGTTTCAGATTTCCAAGCGAAATCATAACAAAACAAGATTGACAAATCCACATTGTACATTGCCTTTTATTCCTCTTAGCGTTTTCTCTTTCTCTCTCACTTGTTATTAGCTTGATTTAATTGCAACATGTAACGATGTCAAATAATAATCGACACAACGATTGCTCGATATGTCGTCGTCCCATGTAGTCTTCTTTCCATGTAGAATAACTTCTCGAGGAGATATCCTTAAATGCGAATGACGCTTTATTTCTTGACATACACCTTTGTATAGATGTATGCGTGTATCTGTGTAAGCTATAGATAGTCGCGTGCACCTGAAACACAGACCGGAATTAGTATATTGCTACTATAAATGTATACTTTTTAACATAGTCAATAATATTTCTTTGAACAATGGGTATATTAGAGAAAATATCTGAAATTGAAAAGGAAATTGCAAGAACGCAAAAGAACAAAGGTTTGTCTTTCATTTGTCAAATGAGATTTGGATTCTCTCCTAACCATATTTATGTTTTTTCTTTTTTCTAGCAACGGAATACCACTTAGGACTTTTAAAAGCTAAATTAGCGAAATATAGATCGCAATTGTTGGAACCTACTAAAAAGTCGGAAAAAGGAGAAGGTTTCGATGTATTAAAGTCGGGTGATGCAAGAGTAGCATTAATTGGCTTCCCCTCTGTGGGAAAGTCTACGTTACTGAGTACATTAACGCATACAGAGTCCGAAGCCGCATCTTATGAATTTACTACTTTAACTTGTATTCCTGGAGTTATAGAGTATAAAGGTGCAAACATTCAATTGCTCGATCTACCGGGTATCATTGAGGGAGCTGCTCAGGGTAAAGGAAGAGGCAGACAAGTTATAGCTGTTGCCAGAACGGCGGATTTAGTTTTAATGATGTTGGATGCTACTAAACAAGATGTACAGCGACAATTGTTGGAGAAAGAATTGGAATCCGTTGGCATACGACTTAATAAGAAAAAACCCAATATATATTTTAAAATAAAAAAAGGAGGAGGAATGGCTTTTAATTCAACGTGCCCATTGACCAAAGTCGATGAAAAATTAGTCCATATGATATTACACGAGTATAAAATTTTTAATGCAGAAGTATTGTTTCGCGAGGACTGCAGCGCTGACGAATTGATCGATGTTATTAATGCAAATAGAGTATATCTACCGTGTCTTTATGTATATAATAAAATAGATCAAATATCGATAGAAGAAGTAGACAGGATTGCAAGACAACCAAACAGCGTTGTAGTCAGGTAAATAAACTCATTTTCATTCTACTATTTCATTAATTCTATTTAATCGTATACACACACACACATATTCTTCTCTTCAGTTGTAATATGAAGTTAAATCTTGATTTCTTACTGGAAACTCTCTGGGAATATTTATCTTTAATAAGAGTATATACAAAGAAACCTGGTCAACCGCCTGACTTTGAAGATGGATTAATTCTGAGAAAAGGCGTCACGGTAGAACACGTCTGTCATTCTATTCATCGTACACTAGCCCAACAGTTCAAATATGCTCTCGTCTGGGTACGTATATTGTTTCATTTTATATTCAACATGTCTTCATCAATTTCTATCAATTTGTCTAAAATAGATTTTTTGTCGAACAGGGTACTAGTACCAAATATTCTCCTCAAAGAGTTGGATTACAACATATTATGCACGACGAAGATGTTATACAAATTGTTAAAAAGTAAATTTTCATTAAAATATTATGATGGGGCTGGGCAGGAGGAGGAGGAAAAAGAAGACACAAAAATTGTACATGCTAATACATTTCTCATTCCATCTCATCGATTCCCAATTTTTTACGAAAAAAAATCTTCTTCCTAGTTTTTTTACCAACATATTTGAGAAATTGATCTAATGTATTATAGAGATTCTTGTTTTAAAATACTACAATAAAATAATTATTTAGCAATATTATTTGAATAACGATCGACACAACACGGATTTCATGTCGCGATGACACGTTGTAGGATTACATATGTGGATTATAGAGTAGGGAGTGAGTGTAATGTCAACAATGTCAACAACGTTAACAACGCCAGCTATCGGCTTATAAGAATACTACATCATTTGAGTTAGCGTGATTGGTTCGCGTTGGTATAATATTTTGAAGTTAATTGTAAACTGTCTTGCGTGAAAATATAGATGCGAGCGCTCTCTATATAAAAATAAACATGGCAATTAAAATTGGTAGCGTGTTTTGCCGCCAAAAAGTTGTAGACGTTAGCAGCGCAGTTGGCCCGAGTTTTAATTAATATTATTTAGAATTATTTCAATGAAATATAATATATATAGATATATGTAGTAAATTTGTAAATATGGTCTCGACGATGAAGGATCTTACCCATTATTTTCAAGACAGTGTCAAATCCAAATGTGAACCATGCCAAAACTCGTCCGAATTGAATATCAAATTAAAGGATGAATCTGAATATTCTTGTAGAAAAAAACGTACTCGTGTCAAAATAAAGATATCTCGTAGAAATTCGAATAGCAGGGTATGCAATATCATCGAGAATAAAAACGATTTAATTGATAAAACCCCAAGTCCATTTTCTAAATCATTGGGAAAAAAAGAAAGAACTTCTAGCAGTGAAAGGTCGACGACAGAGGTTAAGGAGAAAGAAAATGAAGAAGATAGTACTGGAAAAAAGAACGAACAAATACTTTCAAAAGTTAATATTAATTGTATATTAATAGAATCGGATGAGGAGACTGAAACGTTAGAAAACGAGGTGGTAAATGATAATCTTTCTTTATCTATGGACAACAAAATTCAATCAATTCAATCTCAAATGGAATGTAGTGTAGAAAATTCAAATGAATTTCAATGTAATACTGCACCTAGCAGCGATAATCAAATGAACAAGGAAAAAATGGAAGCAGATATCGTTTGTGAGCCTATTAATGAGTCTATTAATGATCATAAACAATGTAATGCATTTCAAGTTCTTATGAGTTCAAATAAATCGATAGACAATATTTCGTGTGTGCAGCATTCGTTAAAAAATTCCTCCTCTTCTTCCTCTGAATCTAAATGTTGCCAGGACAAATTATTACTTATGAAAGATATTAAAAGTCATTCAAAGAGAAAACTTAGCAACACGGAAGATGACAAGAAAATAGAAGAAATTGCAGAAAAACGCTTGAAACGATTTAAAGAAGATACAAAGAAAAATAATTATTCTACCAGTAATAAGCAGAATCCTAGTTCAAATAATTTATTACATTTTCTCAGGTAACTAATTACATTTAATTTGATTCATTTTGTAATATAATATATTTGAAGTATTTATAATTTATTGAATTTTGTTTCCTTTCCATTTCGATTACGTATAAAGCAAATCGGCTAGACTAGGAGTAGAAAAAAAGGATAAGATAGAAGTTAACACGTCTACTATAGTTGTAGAAGCAGATGTACATATGTCAGAAGAACCAGAAATGGTGGTAAATTCATTAACCAACGTAGCAAAAACTAAATCAGATTTTCTATGCAAGAAAATGGCTAATAAAAATATTCAATCAGAATATTCAAATGTAGATAAAATCGATTTCATAGAATTGGATGAAATAAAAGAAAATTCCTGCGTAGAGGAAAATCCATTCAATCCATCACGATTATTGCAACGTGATAAACCTAAATGGTCTTTAAGAATTAAAATGTTATCTTCAAAAAGTAAGGAATCTTCATCCGGTAAGAAAGGCCTTTATTATATTCAGTTTCCAAAATATACAATTTGTATCTTTGTATGTAATTATCAATGATGAAATATTTCATTGGAGTCTCCCAAATAATATTTGGTCGATGGCAATGATATTTTTGACACTTTGATCTCTGATTTTATTTCCATTAGAAATGTATTTCTATGAACATATCAACTTGCGTTATTATACTTCATTATTTTGAATTGCAGATACCGACGAAGAAGTGTTATATTCTCCAATAAGTAAAAACAAACGTAAGATGGAAGATAAAAAAATGTCTAAAACATCAAATAATAATAATAATAATGGCAACGAATGCGCAAGATTATCTTTGAAAATGAATGGTCGAAGAAATAAATCTGACAAAGTGATTACTTCTCTTAACCATGGGACGCCAAATGAGGACCAAACCGACGACCAAATTGACGACCAAACCGACGATATTATATTCGAAAAAGAAATCAAACAATTAACATGCATTAACAACAAATATAGAAATCTTAATGAGAACTATAGTAATACTAATACGAAGGATGTTTCCAAGGATTCGCAAATTGTAGATAGTAACACTTTAAAAAGAGAACCTTATAAAAAACTAGCACCTCTTTTTATAAGACAATCTAAGCAAAACGTTGTAACCGAGGCAACAAGATGTTCATTTTTTAAATCGGACACGATTAATGATAATAGTAAATATATGGAGAAAAAGGTACCTACTTGCAATTTGACTTATCTTCCTTTTCCAAAATTTAGTCATATCAAACAATTGAATAATGAAATTCAAACTACGAACGACGAACTATATACACATAAAATTCGATTAAAATCAGATATTAATTATATACCACCGATGATATTTAATGGTGATAATTATAAATATATTTCTCAATGTTTTGAATCATCAAGTAAGTCTCAGATAATTACAAATGCATCGGTTGAAGAAAATACAGAGGAGGAAGTATTGGCAGAAATAGAACAGCATTGCTCAGATACCAGAAATATATGGGAAACTATTAATTCTATAGCAAAGAATAAGTTTAACGTAGTACAATCGGAAAAATCCAAAAGTAAGAAATTAAAAAAAGATCTAATGAAAGAATGCGACAAAAAGCAGGTATTTGTAAACAATATTTGGACACAAAAATATAAACCGACTAATACTTGTCAAATAGTTGGAAACGAAAATGCTGCAAGAAAGTTAAGAGATTGGTTAAGTCGCTGGAGATCGTTTGTACATAAAGAAGAAGCTAGTAGCAGCGGGGATGAATTTTATTCATCAGATTGTAGTTTTACGAGCAAACAGAAAAATAATCAAGTAGCTGTATTATTGGGGCCACATGGAAGCGGTAAAACTGCTGCTGTTTACGCCGTTACGGAAGAGCTTGGTTATAGGTTTGTAGATTAAACAGTTTTCTTTTTTTTTTTTTTTGAATCTGCGAGGGCATTTACGAGATTTTTTATGTGTTTACAGCGTATTGGAAGTTAATGCTTCGTCTAGAAGAACGGGAAAAAAAATTGTCAAAGAACTCGACGAAGCAACTAAATCGCATCGAATTAAAAAAAATGGAAACAACAAATCGTTATTCAGGCCAGTTTTGCAAGAGGCAAATAATTCATCACAAAATTCTTTAATTCTTTTAGAAGATATTGACATAATATTTGAAGAAGATGAAGGATTTATATCTGCTATATCCCAATTGGTGTCAAAGACGAAACGTCCTATTGTAATGACGTGCAAAAATGTTTGCCCTCATTTAAATAAAATGGCTCCCGAACAACAACGAATTTATTTCCAAAAAGTAGTTGGCAATAGAGCATTAACTTTACTCAAATTAATTTCCTTAGCAGAAACAGGTTGTCAAATTTCGTGCGAATGTTTAGCAGTAAGTATTTCATCATCATCATCATCATCATCATATACATCATGTACACATATATTGTCCATTTGAAAAGAGCAAATAATTAATAAGATAATTGACATTTGTTTAGGAACTCTTACAGAATGGGGATTTGAGAAAAGCTTTACTGCAATTGCAGTATCTGCTAGTTTCAGGTTTCGCGCATCTGAGTAAATATCCTTTTAATTCGAGAAGCTTTGTTTGGCAAGACATGAAGTATTATCTGTACCAGCCGGCTATAAAAGAAACGAAAAAACGGAAGGCGGCGAAAGACTGCGTAACGAATAATAATAATGGAAATATATTAAATAATTTAAGCAGTCAGTTAGATTACTTATCGTTGTTATCATCCTTAATTGAGATTAATGATCCTGCGCTCGATATAGTATGTACCAAACCGCAGTCCAGTTTATCTCTAACAGAAGACACAACGCCATACTCTGTTTCACAAAGTATTAGTTTAGAAATAGGAGAATGGATTAGTCAAAAAATAATTAAGGACAATCACTTAATTGGTAAAAATAGAATCCAATATCAAGACAGATTAAGCCTAAAAAAGCAATTAAATGAAGGAGTCGATAGCGCTTTATCGCAAATTACATCTCATATTTTAGACAATCGATGTATATCCTTAGATTACTTACCATGTGTTAGAACAATATGTAGAATGGAAGAATATCGAAGTGCGTCGTATATTAAAAGAGGTAATAGATTTTTTCATTATCTTAGTGGCTTCAAATTGCCAACTTTGTCGACAAAATCGAATATTTTATCGGCTGCGTGTAAAATGCTACAAGAGAAATCATGATACGATATCATAATATATAAATGGATTATATTAGATAAATGAATGTTTATTAAGAAAAATGGAAATAAATCCATGACTACTATTTTTCTTAAGAACAAAACTCTGTTAGAAATTGTTTAATATTTATATATTTATATACACTCTCTCTCTTTGAAAGATGATTCTCTTCGTATAACTAAAATATATTAATTATTCCATTCTCCTTTTAAGAATAATATGAAATTAGTTTAAAAATGCACCCATCATTTACGAGATTTGTAACATTCAGTAATGTTGTTTAGATCAAACAAAATGCACTTCTTCATTATATTAGAAATAAGTTTAAGTTATATTACGCTCGACTATTATTACGTGAAAGATATCATTGTATTACATATAAATATATAAATATAAAATGGATCAATCACCGCAAAGAACGTAGGCACTAACTAATGATTTTATTCTTCTTCTATGTTAAGTATAATAATCATTTTGATTTTCGTCTAGGAGGTCTAATCTAGGAGACAGAGTAGATTAGGTTTTAGAAATAAGTAAACAATAGCAATAGTGCCTTATATAAGAATTAATAACAAAAGTACATATATTTTCTTTATTATGACATTTTATTATCCTTCTTACTTTTCCATATAATGAATTGTTGTTGTAATTAAATTTTGATGTGATGTAATTTGCGATTTAATTCTTCAAATTTTAAAATTTTACGGATGAAAAAATCTCCATATCTATGTGCTACCTTTGTATCCGCAATGTGAATCATGTCGTGATCTATATAGAAATCCAACTGTAAAAATATTTATTTATATCATTATTAAATTGCTAACTATTATATTACTTCATAGATTTCGCGTGCATTCGCGTGCATTCGCGTGCATTCGCGTGCATTAATAAAAAAATATGAATATACCTCAGAGCCGGATTGAAATTTGCCATCTAATCCCGATGCACCTTTTGTCCAGACAATATTTTTCATCTTATGTTTGAAACATAACAAATGAATGGTCAGCATGTTAACTTCTTTATCCAAATCCCAGCTATCGTCTTGCCTAGTGGCACTGCCCATGAAAGTAGCTAATTTGCTTAAAGGTAAAGTCGTATATAATTTCAAATAAGAACGTATTGTAGGTAACATTTTTTGTTGCACGACTTCATCCATAAACACTTGAGTTTGATGTCTAATGGCTTCTCTAACATAGTCTTCATGCAAATTATCAGGATTAGATGGTGTCAAAGATAAAAATCTAGGACACGCGAATAAGAAACACGATTCAAATTCAGTAAGATCTCCATATTGCATTTTATACATCTTTTCGTGATAATTTTTATCCCTCAATGCTTGCTGCAAACCTTCATCTATACACTGCGGATGAAGAACGAGACAAATAGCCAGGAGATGATACATTTGTTCCGTTTGCTTATTAATTTGATCATTTTGATAACTTCGTGTTGCAAACAATTGTTTGGTGCGTTGAATATAAAGTAAAATACCAGAGAAGGTTCTAATGGCATCTGCGTATCTACGCATCATCATATAAGCAAATCCAACGTAATAAGCAGTTGATATTTGACAACCTGGTACATGAGAGTAAGCACTTTTTTTATACAGCTCGACGTTTTCTAAAACTTTAATTGCCTGATAGTAATCTCCCAATAAAGAATGTAATCTTAAAAGACCAACGAGGGAGAAATAGCCCAACATCTTGTACAACGAGTGTTTGCCAAAGATTCCTGCTACAGAATCGGGATCCCCTCCGCTCGCATATACTTCCAATTGTCTCTTTATATTTGACTTTTCTACTAAATAATGAAGAACGTTTAAAACGCACAGAACATCCCATATTTTACTGTTGGCATTTAAATTTTCTATTTCATCGGGCGTTTTGTTGGATAAATTTGCACGGTATTGCGTGAACGATTGAAATTGGTAAACAAATTCATCAATAAGCTCCCACAACCATTGATCGGGCAATTCCAATTGAACGGGTGTATCTGGAGATACTATGTAATTAAATAAATCGCAGTAATTATAGAAAGATGCAAAACGTTGTTCCAACGTTGGTCCTTGCATTCTAGCATAGATATGACGATAATAAAGTTCCTTATAAAGAATTAGAAATACTAAATCATTGTCAACGATGTGAGCAATGCTCGATGCATCCGGCCAAGATGATTTATCAAACAATTGTTCCGAAATCTTTGGAAAGGATGACTCGTATAAATTTTGAATTTCAAAAATCATTCCTTCGTTAATGCAATTTCTCAAATAGACGAGAAACTTTCGTACCACTTCGGGTACTTGACGATAGCTTAATCTATCGTATGGCTCGGTGTGTACATCCGCCGGTCCATATTCGTCATAGGGTTCGTACTAAAAATCACATTCAATACAAAATCAAAACAAAATCAAAACAAAATAACAACAAGTTATTATTTCTTCTGACTATTTATTTTTACCTCATTATAATCCTCGTACATAATGTCAAAGAAGAGTAGCAAAGTAGTCCAAGAAGATTATTCCAACACACGCGATTCTCTTAACCTTACCTTTCTCAGAAGGGGAACGACGAACGTTCTTTTTCAATGACCAAGAACTATAAGAAGATTTCTAACTCTGCTACATTTGTCCGTTTGGACAAAATAACATGATAACATGCACATATGTAGAGGGCACACTTGTTTTTTTTTTTTTTTTTTTTTTTATGTTTCTTGAGAAACAGCCTTAATATGCTCCTACATAACTGTACACACTGTGTATGGTTAGCTTGTCCAAAAATAACTAATATTATATTATTTATATTTGTTGTTGTGTGTGTGTGTGTTGTGTGTTGTATGAATGTGGAATAAGAGAAATGTCAGTTGTCACATTTTTTACTATAATTGTTGAGTATTGAGTTAATCATGAATTTGAAAAAAGAAAATTCAGACGTTTACCATCTTATAACAGAACTAAGTAAACAAATATTTCAAAAACAATGTGTGTCATTAGAACATCCATATCTAGTGCAAAGTGTTAATGATGTTGGTAAAATTAAGAAATTAAGAAGTAAAGCTTTTGAGATCCTATTAAATAAGAGCAAGATAACGCAACATGCCGATGGTATGGCCTCGATTATGGTTATTTACAATAACATTATATACATATTATATATTCTACATATTTTACATATTCTATATTGAACATTTGCAGAAGAGGAGACGAAGAAAGATCCTGTAATAGAGATATACAAGTATGCATTTGTATTAAAACTTAACATGAGACGCGTATCGGATGGTGTATTATTAGAAAACCTCCTGGATGATTTGAACGTTAACGATTTACAAACAGAAAGTATGGTATATTCGGTTTTGCAATTGCTTACGAAATTACTAAACTATCATAATGATCAAGAGCCTGATTTAGTAAGTTTATTATTGCCATTTGGTCAATGTATTTTCCATCTCTTACAATAGTACATTTTTTCATTCAAATCTTTCTATTGCAGAACATCTTTTACTACTCGAGTAGCAATCCTGCTTTATTGGAACCACTTCGAACGTTAGAAAATGTATCGCAATTTCCAATATATCCTATAGAAACATTTATATTATCGAATAAATTGGATGCCATGCTAGATATTCAAAAATGTTATATTATCCAACAAACAACTGCTAACTCCGTTAATAGATCATACTTATATAATCAGAATCTATTGAAATATTCGAATAAAGTAGAGTCTTCTAGGTAAAATCAAATGGTAACATAAAATCTACATATAATGATATATTTAAATAATAATAATAACGGAATATTAACGGAATTTTAGAACTGACATCGGTTGGTTTTCCATACCAAAGTGTATAACCGATTCCTGCTCCAGAGATACTATTTCATACTTTTTACCACAGACAATGGTAAGCGTTCGTTTAGTGATATACTACTAGTCATATAATACTACTACATTACATTTAATAAACATATTTGATTTTATAATTAGACAGACATGAATTATAATACAAATTATATGGATAAATGTGAAAAAGAAACCGAAGTAGAAGAGGATAATATGCCTAATATTACTGATTGCACATGGAGATTGTCCAATGAAAGCCTTCATAACGAAATTGTAAATGTTAAAGACTTCTACGAAGAGATATGGAATAGCATAGATATGAAAAATACTTTCATCTTCAATTATCATACATGGGAAACATTGGGAGAATTAGAATTTCCAAAGCAGTATCATTTTTTAACGGATACTCCAAATGCCATGTCCCATTTGACAAGAATAAAGGAGATTTGTATTTTGTTGCTACTTCCAAAAAGGGTAAGGGTAACATACATCTCTACCATCATAGCGTGTGATATGACGACGTGTGATATCTAATATAATTATTTCTCACGCAGGTTATCAATAATATAGATTTTCCAGAAGAAATCTCAACTAAAGAGTTTGTAAAGAATATTAAATTATTATTAATGGGAACAGAAAGCAAATCTTTTAAATATAACAACAAGGTAGGATGATATCAATTATTGGCATAGTTAATCAACTGGTAATAATGTATAATAATAATAATAATAATAATAATATAATTCATGATTTAGATGGGATTTTACATGTGTGAAAATATTGTTATTTATGGTATTGACAATGAAACATTGACCAATATTTGTCAAAGATTTCTATCTTGGGGTAATTGTTTCAAATACTTAACAAACTTGACTACACCAAATTCGCACGACGGAAAGTTGCTGCAAGAAGGTCTTATATTTAAGGTAAAGTACCTTTTAACGATATAAATAATATAATAATATAAACATTTTTGTATACATTGCACAAGTATATAACAAAAGTATTTTGTTTGTTTGATATTTTCAGGCAATGTGTACGAGTATCAAAGAAATACTTCTCCATTACAAAGCTGCTCTTCTGCGTATTTTTGAACATATTAACGAGCCTACAGGATTACTGAATGTTTTGAGTAAAATTCAACCGGTGGGTCTCTTATTAACAGAAGTAACTAAGCTCTGTCGATGCAGTAAGGAAAATGGAAAAATGGGTGAAAATAGCAATATTTTTGCTGTAGTTAACAAAATGATTACAAAAGTTACCCTTCCCAAAATCGCCTTTGTTTTGTATACCATTTTAAAATCCTGCTGTGAAGTTTATTTCCGGTATGTATACCTATTAATTAAATGTTCATTACATTTTTATTTCATTTCTTAGTAATTTTCTATAATTTTCATTATATAGATTTTTACAGAAATGGCTATTTGAAGGTATATGCCATGACATTTATGGTGAATTTATGATTAAAGAACATTCACAGTTTCTACGTAGCAAAGGTCCTAAATTTTGGACCAAAAGTTTTACCGTACATCACGAGTCGGTTCCAAGCTTTCTAACTCGGTTAACAGAATCTATATTACAGTGTGGCAAAGCAGTAAGACTTTTGAAAATCTGTGATCCTAAGGTAACACAACAAACAACAAACCCAAAGTAATCTCATTATTAACATCATTTACGTGTATGAAAATATTATTCTAATTATAGAACTCTCTATTAACGTAGAATCCCGTGTGCAATGTTTTTAATGCTTTCCAACCGGAATTAAAAGTATGCTTGAGTGTTACGATGTTACGCGAACAGTTGATCAAATGTAAAGAATATAAACGTAGAGGAGAAGAAGCTCTAGGTCGACCTATATCGCTTTCAGTGGCAATTCAGGATCAAAAAAATGCTGAAATAGAAAAGGCCAAATTAGTCATTAATGCGCAACAGGATACATTACTGAGAATCAAGAGTTAGTATTTCACTATTTAGTATCGTTGTTGTATTATATTGTATAAATTATTGTTGGGAATCATTATTTTCATAGGAGAGCAAGAAGAATTTTTGAAGACAACGATAGAAAACAAAAGAGAACTTTTAAAAGTACTAAAGGAGCAAGCTATTGAAGCTAATTTATATAAAGCAAAAGAAAAGGAAGCTGAAATGTTAACTGATAGATTACTTATGGAACAAAATAATCAGAGAGAAGAAGAATTATACAACAGAAATATCTCCGAACGGTAAAAGAAATATTATTTCTTATTTCATTATTATTCTTATACTGAGAACTTTCATATATCATAATTAATAGGGTGGCTGGATCATTATTCATTTATCTCTTCTAGTGCTTATTTACAAAAGTATTACACCGATCTTGATGCTACTATTCAGAAGCAACAGACGCGCATGCAGTGGTGTAACAAGAGAATGAAATATTTTGATGAAAGGGTAGCTGCATTAATGGAGGAAGATATATGGAAATGTACTCGTGTATCGAATGAACACGAAGTATTGCAGAATCTAAAAGACAATGAAACCGAGGGAAATATATATAATGTTCAACAACACGTTTTAAATAATAACGAGTCAAATACATTATCCGACAATATAGCGCAACAAGATGAAAATAGTAATTTTGAAGAAGTAGAACTTGTTGTAGAGATAGAAGCGTTAAAGTCATCAAATATCAATATTGTTATTCAGTCTGACGATGAGATGACAAGTACCTTAGCAAATATTCCTGATAATAAGAAGACAAATAAATCGTTTACGGTTATTTCGGATACACAGAGTAGAAATTTAGATACTCGTTTAGAAGATCCAACGAATATGAACAATATTTATAAACGTAATAATGAGAGAAGTAGTTTGCAAGAGTTTTTACGAAGCGAAGTATCCAAAGAATTACGATTGGAAAATGATGTTACAATTGGAAATAATAACGAGAACAAAATTGTAAAGAGACCTAAAATTCTGGAAATAGACAAATTTGATAACATGACAGAAGCGCAGCGTAATAAAATAAAAATGTTGAAACATGAATTTGGCGTAACGCCAAATAATAACAATCAATCGAATTTATTTTTTATGGAAAGAAGAACAATTCAAGATGATAATAAAAATTATGCGTCAAGTGATGATGTTACCAATAATACAGTTAACGATCAAACAAAATGCATCGATGCAATGGAAAGTATTAGACGGAATAGTAGTGAAATAGTAGTAGTTAAAACTAATAACGATAAGAATTCCAAGGATGAAATTGTTGGTCAAATCAATAATATTAACGAAATTGCACAAATTTCTTCCATCACGGATAATTTAGTATCGTCTGTAAATAGTCTTATGTCAAATTTACCAACTTTTGAAGACGTTTCTCCTTTAGATATCAATAGTTTGTCTTCGTCGTCAAACTCGAAATTAAATGGTGACATCTCTTCCGTATTTCCAGGATATTACAATGTCAACATTTCCACGCCCTCGACTTCAAATGATAACGTTAATTGTTCCGATTTTACATCATTAACTATAGCTGATGTTGAATTAATAGATAATACATCTCTGCAGGTTTATCTGGAAAAATCAATTATTATACCATTGCAGATACAAAGTCATATCGTTAACGATGCTCTTATTAAATATTTATTAAATGAGCATAATATGCTTTTACATTTGCAAAGTTTGAGAAGTTATTTCTTTTTATTAAATGGAGAATTTGCCAAATGCCTAACTAATTCTTTATACGCTCGTCTATACGAAATATCCGTACCAATAGAACTCTTCAATTCGGCCACTTTAACAAATGTATTGGAGCGAGCACTTATTAGTTCTTTCAGCAGCAATTACATGAATTCGGAATTGCTTAGCCTTTCAGCCATTGATATACCGATGCAATTACATGTACGTTTCAATATTCTACAATTAGGGAGGATATGATGTAACGTTTAACATGTTAAATGTTATTTTTTTTATTATCGCAGATTTCTGATCCTTATGCTTTGGATTGTCTGTGCCTTAGTTACAAAATTTCATGGCCTTTGAATATTATCTTGGACGACGCAGTGATGCTACAATACAGTAAGGTGTTTAAATTTTTATTGATGATTGGTAGAGTACTCTGGGTATTGCAAGAAGATTTTCGTATGATGAGAGTTGAACAAAAAGCATCCATGTCGGAACAATATCATAAGGTATTTATCACTCTTCTTCTTACACTTTCATATTACTTATTACTATTTTTAATTACCTTCTTTTCTATCTCCTTTTAATTTCTTCATTTCTTATTTGATAGCTTCAACTGTACAGACATTCGATGACACAGTTTGTCAGTGCACTTCATAATTATATAACTTGTAGCGTATTACATGCAAGTTGGATCGAATTTGAGAAAGATTTGTGTAACTCTTTGACTCTGGATCAAGTGAGATTTTCACATGTAAATTATATTAAAAGAATTTTATCAAGGTAAATCTATAAACTTCTCCGTGATGAACATATTTTATATATATATATATATATATATATATGTATGTATATGAGAGATACGAAGTAATAGGAATGCTTATTAAATCATTTGCAGGTGTATTCTTAATACTCGTGGAGAAAAAATGCGAACATGTTTGGGTAACATTTGTAAAGTTATATTAAAATTTCACAACCGATTAAGATCTCAAAACTGGATTTTTAATTCAGAAGGTTACACTCATCCTAATTTTAACAAATTAGAACAAATGTATGAGGTTTTCTGTGAATTACGTACGTATCTATCTCGTATAGCTCATAAATTAACTATCAGCGGATATCAGCCGCATTTAATACATTTTCTTAATACTTTAAATATAAATTATATGTACGATTTAACAGAAAAGTCATCCTAGTTTTAGATTGTTAAAAAATCATTTCCATTAAATAAATACAATTACTGTGATCTTTGGATATCGTTTGCAACGATAACAAATAATCGCACTTGTATACTTATTTCATACTTTCTTTTTCTCTCTTATATATTATATATTATCTTTATTTATGTATCTATGTACATAAATATGTTTAGTAGAAAATAACGTTATCGTAAATAACGATTGTTCCTGCTAGAGAGTAATTTATTTACTTAATCTTTCTGTAAAGATATCTTTAAATACATTTATTGTTATTCACATACACCACTATTGTACTTTATAAGAGAATAATAAGATTATTCAAGTAAATGCCGTTGCTGAGATATTGTTTCTATCGAGTATATTAATACAACGTTCACATATTTCAGTTCCGTCATTTTCAGGATGTCTTCGACAACGTTTACATAGTTGTTTATCTATAGAATTTAAATGAATTTGCGTTTCAGTAAGAGTATCATTTTCTATAAGAGTTATTTGTGAAACTTGTAAAATATCACATAGTTCGGAAAAAGAAGATTCCTTTTCTTTTTGAAGAATCTACAAAAGCGCAAGTATCATCGAAATTATTAATAAAATGATAATACATAACTAATTGATAATACTTACGGGTGGTACTTACCGATAATAATTGATAATCTTGTTTAGTACTCATTATTGTAGTCGCTAATTCCCACGTATTACGAGTTGCGAGTTTATTAACTTTACTTCTTAAACATAATGCAGCTTCTATACATTCAATGCTTTGCGATTGATTCCAACTTTCTGGTATGGTATAACTTGTATAATGAAGTGGTATGTATTCTATAATAGTAATAAAGCAAAATTGCATTTATTTGACAACAATAAGAAACAAGTTAATAATATTAGAGAGATTATATTAGAGATTTGTTTACCAGTATTGGCATTTTTAGTGCGATGTAACCAAGCTTCTTCTGCTAAATGAGGTACAATTGGTGCAATACTTCTCAATACAACAGTCAGTATTGCATCTATAACTTGGATAGTAGCAGCACGATATGCTGATGTTATTGGATCACAATAAAGCTTATCTTTATTTAAATGACAATATATTGACGACACGTCGTTTGTCGTCCAATTTTTGACCAGTCTACATACGTTATGATATTGATAATTATCATAGAGATTCTGTATCTAGACAAAAATCAATCAAATTGATTTCTCTTTCAATTATTTTCAACAAAAAGTGTATTGTATTTCTTTCTTTCTTTCTTTCTTTCTTTCTTTTCTCCATCTTTCTTTTTAGATACTTACTTGTTTATTATAATGATATATGCTATGTAGCATGTACCAATCAAGATGCAGGAACTTTGGATCTATTACTAATTTGGATTCTGCATTAGAATTTAGAACGCCCAACAAGAAACGTAATATTAATCTAAGTTTTTCTATAGATTCTTTACTTTCTTGCAATATTTCTTGCGTTACACGTATTTGAGTGTGTTGACAACCATGACTACTGACCCACCATCTAACAAAAGTATAACAAAAAATGATATTAAAATGATATTGGATGAAATTCAAAATATATACACAATATCAAAGTATTGTTTCATTACCTTAATGTATCAACTCCGCATGCATTTTTTTCTGAGCCACTTTTATCACTCTTCTTACTACCCTTTGTAATATCATCCGGATGTATAATATTACCTTGTGACTTGGACATTTTAGCAGCATTCTCATCTACCACGAATCCATGTACGAACAATGAACTTTAAACGTTAGAAACATTATATACAACATGTATATCCATAAATGTTATTACAATTAGCTATAATTATTATGTCATTTTAACTCTACATACTTGTACGGAGAAGAGTTCTGAAGTGCAACGGAAGTTAACAAAGAGGACTGAAACCAGCCAGTAAGTTGATCTTGTCCTTCCAAATATAAATCTGCCTTTTTTTCTGGTAAAATTGCAGACCACGAAATGCCACTATCAAACCAAATATCCATAATATCCTGTAACATTCGGAAAATGGCAAATAAAAGGATAATTATAATGTTATCATAATTATAGCTTTAATAAATAATATTTGTCTTCTCGTACTTACTTCACCCTTCTTCAAATTACTTTTATCGAGTTTAAATTTGTTCAAAATTTCTTCTCCTACTAATTCTTCCGTTGACCATTTCCACCAACAATCTATGCCATTTTTTTCTATAAGATCACATAGTCTATTTATCCATTCTCTATAAGCGAGAGATTAAGTAATCAGATGATAACATATATATATATATAAAAGTGATATTATTACACACACGTGGAATCATTACCTATTCGTAAATACTTGTCCAGTATTTTTGAAATACAAAGCAGGAATAGGTGTTCCCCAAGATCGTTGCCGAGAAATACACCAAAAGGGTCGTTTCATAATTTGCGCATACAAGCTATTTAGAAAGGGCAATCGGTTTTTTTCTGGAAATATTTCTATGCTATCCAACATTTCCTAATAATAACAATGACAATTTTCATTACAAGTTTAATATTTGTAATGCTTTAAAGCTTTATTAGGTAAACACAAAAAAACCAAATCCATAACTTACGAGAGCTTTTGTTTTAATGGAATTAATATCGACGAACCATTGATGACTTGCTCGAATAATAACTGGCTTCTTTGTTCGCCAATCATATGGATAACTGTGCTTAATAAACTCAATATGTACAATGTCTTGGTTCAAATGTTGTAAAACTTTTTCAGTGCCTTCGTCTAAAACTTTCAAACCTGCAAATTCAATACCAGCCGCTTCCGTATATCGACCATTTTGATCAACTACGGATAGCTGATAAGATAGTGATCAAAGTTAGTTAACAATGAATCTTCTTAATTATTGCCTTCTACAGCATTTCTTCTTGAAATACATGCTCTATTCTTACAACTGGTATGTTATATCGAAGCGCGAGAAGAAAATCTTCGGGACCGTGTGCAGGAGCTGTATGTACTAATCCAGTACCAAGATTCATTGTAACATGTTCTCCTGGTAAAAATGGTAGACTTTCTTTTCTGATCGGATGTAAATACTTGGCATTGCTCAATTCATTTCCTACAATAAAATACACTAATTATAGCTTATTTTTTTTCTTCATTTATTTCTAGTCTGTAGAAATAATGTTTACCATTAATGCTTGCTATCGACTTTAAATGACCAATTTTCAATTCAATATCTTTCACCAATGCTTCGGCAATAATGTAAAAATTCCCATGAGAGTCTTGCACCAAACAATATTCAGAATTAGCAGAAAATGCTAATGCTTGATTAGCTACTAATGTCCAAGGGGTAGTTGTCCATGCGAGCGCATATATCGTATTATTAGTAAATCTTTTCAACTTCAATGGTACGTCGCACATTTGTAAACGAATAATGGCACATTTGCTTTCGTGTTTTTCATTATACATCAATTCAGCTTCTGCTAAGGCTGTTCTGTGAAAAATAAACATTGTTTATAATGTCAATGTTAATGATTGTAATAAATAAACTTAGACCTCCATTCGAGTAACTAAAAATAATTGATTATACCTAGAGGAAGGAGACCAATAGACTGGTTTAAAATCTCGAAAAATAAGCTTTTTCTCATACAAATTTATAAATTGTTGTAACTGATTTTGAATATATGAAGGTCGATTTGTAAAATAACATCCACTTTCCTTCCAATCAGCCATTATACCCCACGAAGAGAATACTTCTCTTTGTTTTATAATAGCATCTTCAGCAAATATACGTGCTAAAAATCAATTTTCGTGTAACATCAATTTTCTTAGTATCCTATATTGTATTATTAATACAAGGCGATATTATTTACCTTTATGTCGAATTTCTAAAGGATCTGACGTTTCGTTTTCAGTATTAAGGTTTTTAATCGCTTTAAGTTCAATTGGTAAACCATGACAATCCCAACCTGGTACATAATGTACTCGCTGACCTTTCATTATTTTATGTCGCAGAGTAATGTCTTTTAAAATCTGTCAATTTGCAAATGAATAATAATGGTATAATAATGGTATAATAATGGTATAATAATGAAAATATAGTCAATTTAGAAAATGCTTCATTTAAGAGGATCATCCATCGAAATAATGAAAACCTTATTGACTGCATGGCCCATGTGAAGATCCCCATTGGCATAAGGTGGTCCATCGTGCAAAACAAAATCCGGTCCTGCTAAATGTTCTCTTTGCCAATGATATAAATTTAAAAATCTACATTTCTATAAAAGTTTCAAATGTTAAGGTTTCTCTCATTCAAACAGTTATAAGAGTTATAATGTTGCTTATTAAAATAAAATAAAATAAAAACAATATTTACTTCTTGCAAATATTTATCCATATCCACTCGCTTTTTTCCACTTAGTCGTAATTGAAAGTCAGTTTTAGGTAATATAATAGTTTTGCTATATTTTTTATTATCTTTATCTTTAGCAGCATCGTGTAAAGTTTTCACCTGATTTTTGTATGACTTTGTTAATTTCAAAAAACAGAAATTACAATGTTTTGTCGGCACTCTTAGAGAATATAAATGTTTATACTGCATTTTCTTTCTAAATAAATGTCAATTGTATAATTATAAGATAGAAAACTTGGCTATTTGTTTCTTGCAAAAAAGGACAGAGGGCAGTAGTAACCCACTACTAAGAAGTTTCGCGCCAGATCACTAGATGTCAATGCTATCATGTAAACAAAACAATATCAAACACGTGGGTGACTGTAACAGTCAAATCCTATCAAATTTCTTTATATTATTCTTTAATTCTGACGGCGTATTTTTTTCATAGAAAATTTATCTCTTAACAATATATATTATGTATAATATAATTATCATTTTATATATATATATTTTCTAACTTTTAAAACATTATAACGAAAAGCATTTTGTCATAAAATATTTTACCTTGTATTTGATTGTGTTTAAATATAACCTATTGTATACTGTTATTACGAAATAAATGGATAATTAATTAATGTTTTTACAATATTTATTAAAATTTGATTTCCACCACAATTTATATTAATAATTGTTTGAAAGTTGTAAGCCCCTGTGGCCTAATGGATAAGGCATCGGTCTCCTAAACCGGGGATTGTGGGTTCGAGTCCCACCAGGGGTATAAACATATTTTTTTTTCATTCTTTCTTTTAGTATTATCAACAAATTAACAAAAGATATGTTTTTTAATCTCTTATTACAGGTGTGCAATTAAGTGAGAACTGTCATTGCATATATATATATAATAATTAACAAATATTTAGTCCCAGTGTTAAATAATTTTTCACATAAAAGATTAAGTATATTTATAAAAGCACATAATTCTTTTATAAGATCGGAGTAGAAAAGAAAGAATGTTTCACACAAAATTTATTTCGCACAAATTAACAATTATATATTATATTATTAAGTATAGGAATATTACATATTTCCTATATATGTATCATATGAAAATCTTTTTATATAATTCCATCTTCATTTTTCAATCTTAGAAATTGTTTCCTGTTGATCGTTATCATTATTTACATCTGCAGAATAATGTTTAATAAATCGTGCAGACGGATCCGCAATGTCTTTTACCCAACGTGGCATCCAAAAGTATGGAGTGAAAACTTCTGCTTGACCACCGTAATATGATTCAAATAAATTTCTGTTCAAAATGAGAAACATTCATCATTTGGTTAGATCGTTGATTTTCGATGATGATGATGTAAACAAAAATATATCAATAAATTTAAATGTTTGAAAATCGCCCACCTATAATAAAAGGCTTCTTTAGTCTTTGGTGTACAATGGGGATATTTAACGTATGCCTTTGCTAAATCTTCATCTTGTACTTTATCTTCTACAATATCTTGAACGATTTGAAAAAGAGATTTTTTAATGGAAGTAACGCCATCGCTGAAGGCTTCTTTATGCCGCCAAAGTATGTTAGATGGTAATATGCCAGTGCCATCAAATGCAGATCTTAATAAATATTTTTCTATGCCATCTGTATTAAAGAAGAATTGAAATGAATTTCATCAGAATTTCATTCTGAGAAGCAAAATACATGATCTAGGTGTGTAAAATAATTGAAACAATGATAACTTTTTTAATTACTTTGCGGTTGTCTAATGGCAGCATCAAGTGATAAATAATAATTAGTAAATTGTAAATCAAGAAATGGAACTCTAAGTTCTAAACTGAATGCACTAGTTGTCCTATCTGCTCTTAAACCATCATAAAGATAAATGTCCTTTAATAATCTAATTGATTCGTTGTGCGCATCCATAGCTGTAGGGGCATCCCTAAAATAAATATATCCTTGTGCTAATTCATCAGCACCTTCTCCGCTAAATATAACTGTTGTTTCTGTATTTTGGGAAATGTATCTTGATATAATATACATCCTAAAATAGATGATAAATAATATTTATCATTCGATGCAGTTATCTTCCAATAAAAAATATAAAAAAATATATGAAACATATGAAATATTTTACCCGATAGAAGCTCGTATTGTTGTAATGTCAAATGTTTCTAAATGATAAATAACTTGATCCAAAATTTCAGCTACATCTTCGGGAGAGAAAATAATTTCATGATGTTCAGTTCCTATATAGTCTGCGACCTGGTATATAAAAAAACGTATAAAAACATGTAAAAACATGTAAAAACATATAAACAATAAGAATAGGAAAAAGGCATGAGTAGTAGGTGAGTTACTTGTCTTGCTGCAATAATATCTGGACTATCTCCCATGCCTATTGCAAAACTTTGTATTTTGTATGGTAAATTATGTTTCTGTGCATGCTGTACAAGAGTAGCTGCAACTAAGCTGGAATCTAATCCACCGGACAACAAACAACCTATTCGTCTATCTGCCAACAAGCGTTTTTCTACAGCCGCAGAAAATAACTTTCTAATGTTCTCGTGTACGTCGTTATTACTTAACGCTATAAAAATGTAGATATTTTATCGAATTGTTATGTACATCAAATAAATATGAGAAATGATTGAACTTTATATTGTTGTGTCTAACATACTATTCCAAGGCGTATAAGCTAGAAAATGAGGTTTGTCTCCAGGCTTGTGGTAATTGATGGTTTGCACAAATTTCGTTCGGCCGTCATTTAAAAGATCATATTCCTCGTAATTACCAGGTACAAATGGTTGCAACGTGTACTTTTCTTCTATACGTTTGGATATATTAATAAGTCCCTGCATAAATATACATATGATGATGTATTATGAAGTATATTAGAAAGATAGATATTTAAAAAAGGTAGCTTTAATGTTACTTTGCTTTCGGAAGATATCCCCAAATGTCCAGCATTTGAATATAATTTGAATAAGGGTCTAACACCGTACGGATCTCTACCAAGAATGATTTTTTTCTTTTCGATATCCAGTAAGCAAAATGCAAATACACCATCTAGAGATCGTGCAACATTATCCGATCCACCTTGGGCATATAAGTGCAAAATTACTTCTACGTCGCACTTGGTTGTATATTTAAAATTGTATTGCTCTCCTAGCTGTAAGGTTACAAAAATCACACACAAAAAAGTTGATAACATGTAATATAATTGACATTTTTAGTAGGTTTACCTTATTACAGTTATAGATCTCGCCATTGCAAAGTAAAAATAAATATGGGTATTGGTTAAGCCTCATAGGTTGCATCCCATTAAGACAATCCACAATGGCTAATCTATGAAACGCAAGATATCCATTCTACAAAATAATATTTTGAACGCTTTAAATACAAGTCTAATAAAATATTATTTTTCATTGTATTATTTGAAAATAATCATCACATACCTTAACTCTATTATCAAATTCAAGCCGAAATGCTTCTGGACCACGATGAGATATTTTTTCAAAATTTTCACAGATACAAGTTATAGGCTTCGCGTCTAGACCAAATAATGCCCAAATTCCACACATTTTATCTACTTAATCTCAAACTTCTTCTTTCTCTATATTTATTATTATTATTATTATTTATTAACGATCATTCTTTTATAATATATTAGACAATTATTTATGAATCAAATTTCACTCTTACATATATGAAATGATGCAATTAATTATTCAATATTTCTACTTTAAGTGTCTTTATTGACATTAAAAATCACGCGTATATTTTACATAAGATATATGAAAAATGATGAAAAAATATTTATTTATTTCTATATAAGTTTTTGTAATTACCTTGCAATGATTTATACAAGAATAATTATTAAATTCCTTTAACACGTGGAACACATGCGTTCACGACCAAACTACTCATAGATTAGACGTTAACATGATCATTATTAGCATATCGAGTAGACTCTACGTAACCTTGAACCATGTGTTAAATCTCTTCCAAGTCGTCTGATATTTCATATTATGGAACGAAAATCGCTCCTCTTTGATAATGCATATTTTTAGAGAAGGTTTCATGTTCAATTTGAATAGAAGACAACATATTATATATATATATATATATCTATCCACTCTTTGATCGCTGACTCCATATTACACCTTTACAAAATAAAGAAAATTAATGGAGAGAAAAAATGATTAGAAAACTACGATTAGCACCGTATACAGTTGTAAAAGTTATAATAAGCCGTTACCGTAGCAACGTTTCCTTTCTAGAAGTATTATTTTTTGTATGCTCAAGTTCAAATACATAAATATCAATTCGAATTTTGTGGCTATTCAAATTAAGATAATATCAAGTGTTTTTATATTATTCAATAGGAAATGAATGATTTTCTACACAAATTTTTAGATTATACAATAGGAAATATTTTTGGAAAAGATATAACGTGTCGGGAACCTATTCATCGTTGCGATATTTATCAACCCGGTATTATCACCGAATTTGGAAGAGTCAGTATAAAAGTATGCGTGTTTTATATTAGAACTATTTTTAGGATATATTAAGTATTTTTGATTTGTTCCCTCTTGAAGAAATTCGAATCTGTCGGTAAATCAGTTTTGAAAAGATTTCTCGATCGGTATATCATTCACCTTCCTTACCGAATTACGAGAGGGATTACGTATACCGTAGGTGAAGCGAAACGTTACAATTTACGTCATCCCAATGTTCACTTAAAAACCTATACTCTCTGTCTTTCTATATATTATTTAATAATCAGTGTAATAATATTCATTACGAATTTTATCACAGTCCAAATAGGAGTGATTCTGATTCTGATTGTGGTTGTGAATGTATGTATGCACAAATATTTCACATTCATTCATAATGAACAGATTAAAGGTAAATGTGTTGGGTAATTGGCAATATCTTGAGTTTTTTCTAATATTTAAACGTCGTTAATATGTGTACCATTACATATTACCTCCATATTGACTTATTCCTTATTATTATTATTTGTATTTTGTCCTGTCTCACATAATTTAAATTGTTAAGTATTGTCCATTTATGTTTATACAGTTGGTGAAAAAGTTTTTAATGCCATGTGGACTTTGCGCTGCAGTGCCAGTAATTAAATCACAATCTCCTCAAGATTATCCAGAATCTTGCAATCATAAGAAAGAAAATATGATTCGTCCATCCGAACTTCCTATTTATCCATTAGAAGATGTTTACTCCAAAGATATTCCATGGTAAACCACCGGTAATAGGTTTCCTAGGTTTGGAAAAGTAGTACTTTTAAATACTTTTCAATATGAAATGCGTTTATATATCTATCATATTGTGTAATCATTTATATACATATTTATATACATATTTATATACATATGCCATAGAGTATAGAAACTTAAATTCTTCGAGATATTACTTGCAGTTCAAATGTTCATTCATCTGCCTTGGAGCAACAATTTGGAACGATTAGAAGATCTCTGCAAGGTATTATGTTGCAATGGCATACTATATCGGATAACATTTCTTCTAAGATAAATACTGGACTGGAGCATAGTCAATGTAAGAAAATATATTAGTTTATTTCAAATACTCCTTTTTACTCCTAAAATCTAATTGTAAATGTAATATTTCTTCTGCTTGTTCGATCTTTTTTTTTTAGTTTTGGTAGAGTATCTTCAAGAAGAAGATAATACTATGCCACGATTTGGTGCTATTGGAATAGGTGGACTGACAGGTTTAATATTTGGACTTAGAGGAGGTATTATCAAAAAATTTGTCTATTCTAGTACGGGTGCTCTTACCGTTGGAGCCATTTGTTATCCTAAGAAAGCTCAGGAAAGTTTTGAATATGCCAAACATTATGCTAATGTTAGTTATAACTTTATTTACGGTGGTGAGTAGAAAGATTTTTCTTATATATATATATCTTCTCTAAAATAGCATGTTATTTATACACAATATTTTGTTTACATAGACAAGATTTTGTTCAATCATGAATTGTTCGTCGTCGTTATCTTATAGATTTAAAAATGATATTACTTACATATTTTAGTGAAGCCAGGAGATGACGAGCGAGCATTGCCAGATATTAAACTGCCAGATATTTCGACGTTTAAAATGCCTAATACTTTTTCGGAATTTGTTGAATTGAGCGCTAATATGGGTCAGAGTATTTCTAGTGTGGTTGGTTCTTTAAGCGACAAAATATGGGAATTTACAACTGATAAGAAAGAGGTATATCATACATGAATGATAAGTTTGTATAAAACTGCTTTTCTTTTTCTTTTTTTCTTTTTTATGTAATCGAATGTCGTTGCGTTACAGGTAACGAAATCTCCAACAAATTCTGAAAACAATAAAAAAGTTGATTGAAAGGATATCATTGGATTATTTCAATCGTAGTTGTCTGTCAAAATGTATGGTAATAAATATTAAAGAAATATTTTATTGTTATTTGTATATTAATGATATATGAATATGCTGATTTTTACAGGTATTAACAAAAATATAGATAATACTTATAGAGTCTCTCTCTCTCTCTCTCTCTCCCTCTTTTTCTTGGAATGATATCGCATGATTGATAAAGAAATAGTACAATTACGTATGTAATTTTGATATAATTTGATAATTTTGTAATATTGAAATTTGATTAGCAGATTAAAAACGTGTTATACCTTATGACAAATCTGTCATAGTAGCCTAATGAAAGTACTTATATCTTTTTATATTCTTTTTACGTCCATTTATTCCTACTGGTAAAGAGAGAATGAGAGAGAAAGAGTCCTCTTAATTGAGTCGGCGTCGAGCGCGTTAGGGCCAATTGTAGGGTAAATGTGGTAATGTAATACTGTCGTTGAATCTTCCCACATCTTTCCTACATGTGGCGCTTCATATAGCGAATTTTACATTCGCAAGGATAGGTGTCGCGTGTATGTCTCTTTTGGATTGGTTTCGTTATATAAATGTACGTAGGTGAACTGTAACACATACTAGTTTGAATTCTAAGCTTAATACATGTACATTGATTCTTCAAGTCAGTTATTAATGTTATATATTGGAGAAATAGAATAGAAGATATATTGTATATTAAATATTCGAGTAATTATTATAGAGCAACGTTGTTCTCTTGCTGGTCTTAGAATGCCGTTTGTAAGGAAAAATAAAAGATGAAATGATTGTAGTATCATAGATTGCCTTTCCACTTATTCTTCCGCGTGCTACAATTCGCAAAGTATCCAATGGCTTGAAAGGTATATAATACTGAGGGGCTCCGAGGAAAGTTAATGCGCTGAGTCGAACGAACTTCCGGGTCTTCGGTGACCCTCGCTTGTACCGGAAGCCAAAGAAGTCACGAGGAGCCGTTACATCGAGGGTATAAAAGCATTTAAGGAGTTGGCGTTTTGTTCCATTACCGGAAACAAAGGTGTTATTACGACGAGCTACGAAATGATACATTCGTATTCCTTTACACTTTGTAACTTTATTCCCTTTCTCTCTCTCTCTCTCTCTCTCTTTATCTCTCAATATTAGAAAGATTTGAAATATTTGAAAATAAATAAAATATTAGAGATAAATTGTAGATGCTTTTTATTTATTTCGTTTAAGTTGCGTCAGGGCGTAGATTATCTGCTGATGTAATAAATATGTTGAATACGTATCGGTTAGATACAATACACGGGCATATACAGAGGGAGATACTTAAAGATATAAACGGCGGACCATTCTTACTGAGCGACGACACGAAGCGATGTGGGATCGCGCCCTCCGTCGAAGAAACCGTTATGAGAGGTGAACGATAACGGAGTGCCCTCTTCTTCCATTCGTTTCATCGTTTCTCTTCTGCTTCATCTCGGGGAATTGCCTTCGTCTTGGAGGAACTCGAGGGTCTTTATGGCTGATTACGACGAGCTACGACGAGCTACGACGAGCTACGACGAGCTACGACGTAAGCGTCAACGGAAATAGAGGAGAACACTCGCGCGTTACGCGTTTCATTTTTTCGTATCGTTGACGAATTTTCAAATTGAAAATCAAAGAGATTTTTTGGATGAATTGTCTCAGGGAAAAGAAGTTTTCCTTTTACCAATAGAATTAGGAAAAGCATTAAAATCGTAAAATCGTAAAATCGTAAAATCGTAATAGCTTTGCAAGAGATAAGGATCAAAAGTAGGATAAAGTGTGAGGAGGATATGTCTGTGAAGGTGGATGAAGAAGCGTATATAATAGCAATCGTCGAGATAGGACCACGCGACAAATTGTCTAAATTAAGGCAGCATTGGGGTCATTTTAGAACATCGAGATGAAACTTGTCGAGTGTTCTCGGAATTGTCGTTGACCTTTAATCGTCTATTAAAGTGCTCTCATGGCAAGAATACCATAAGAATTGGAAATGTGGAATAAACAATCGTTGCAAAAGACAGATACTTTTTGCTTATTGCAAGCAAGTACTTTTCGTCCGAGTTGCTGCGCTCGAGAGTCAAAACTTTCTCAACGCGTCTAGATTGCGAAGCAAGTTGAAATGATTTCAATTAGAGATTTAACTTACAACGTAGAGCTCTGCCTCCAGGATGACTCGAAACAAGCGCGTTCGTTTGAAATATTCAATACGTAAACGAGGCGTAAACGACGCGTAATAGATGCCTAATAGACGCCTAAAGGATGCGCAAACGATGATAAATGTTTGCAAGAAAATAATGTTTAATAGTAGAAAATAGAATTATATGTGGTTGCGATCAGAATAAGGCGAATAAGAGTGCAACGACGTTAACTATTTTCTTAAAAACATACATACATTGCGTACCTTGGCAAAGTAACAAACGACGCGAGTACCGTATACGTATACTAGCGCGTGTCCATCAGAAGCGTACTTAGGAATTCCAAGAGTGGGAACTCCGAGGTCCTGCTGGCCCTCATCTTCGGTGGCCTCTCGGTGAAGGTTGGAGAAGAAAGAGGAGGAAGGCATCGTGTACCGTTCTGTCCTCCGGAACCTCGGTTCATCGGGTCGGTTATTCCAGCTTCTCATACTCTTTAGAAAAAGCAGTCTATGACCGACCTGCTGTGCGGCCATTTTTCCCTTCTCGTCTCACCTCGTCTCACCATACCTTCTACGCTATTTCCTTTTATCGCTTTTTCTTTTCTATAATCGAATCAAGATACATACGTTGGAACATTAACACCTCTTTTCTCTATCATTTGTTATAATCTCAACTAGCAATAATTCGGTCGATGTTTCTTCTTCGTAAAAGGAATACAAACAGAAATGGAAGCAAAACGATAACTTTGTACTGTGAGAATAGATGAAGCGAGTGCGAAGATGGAGACGCTTCGAAGGATGTTACCATAGTTGGAGGAGGGAGGAATACCCCATACACATACACACACACACACACTCTCTCTCTCTCTCTCACACACGCACACATACACGGTATGCCACGCGTGATCGAGTTACTTGGACGAACTGGCCTGGCACAGGTGAGGTGAGGTTGGTATACGGCCTGCGGGACAAAGAACCGCAAGAAATACCGATACTACCTTGCTTCGGGATTTAAAGTCGCTGTTCGAACGAAAAGTATCTCAGCACCGTTATCCCTACTCGATGATGAATATTTTGACGCGTATCATGAATCGTGGGAAATAGTTGTTAGGACTCGCGTTTGCTTATAACTCACGCGCGTTCAACTCTCAATCAAAATTCAACATTCGTCCAAGTATAATCTATTTATTTTCTATCTAAATTAGTTTCATAGTCGTTGTTGTCGCGATATGCACTTATATTTGATTTCTTTTGTCAAATACTAAAATTCATTTGACATCGTTCGTTCGAATGTCATAACGTTAGAATCTCGCGATCGCAACCGCACCCTTAGAAGGTCGTAGACACGTAAAACCTTCAAAGAAGATATCGTTACACCGAAACGTCGATACTTGGTAACATTGCCTCATCCTCCTGTGTTGCGGTTTATGTTAAAGTTCTTCAGTGATCTCGCGTCGTATCTATGCATCATGAGCAAAAGGTTACAAAAGTAGCGAAATCTTTGTCCAAGGAACGCATTTATATAGTCGTTAATGAAATCAAATAAAAGACTATAATATATATATATATACATTGCTCAGGATTTACCGATACCTAATATATTGTATATTAATTATTTCCTACGTAGTTTTTTTATGTTTTTTTACGATTCACATCAGTCGTAGGAACGTCATGTTTTGAAAAAATACAAAGCTCTTTATGGCGATTAATGAGATTACTCGTGATAAGGATTGTTCAACTACTTGTACGGTTCTTTTATACGTATGAGGAATGATCGATGTATCAATTCTGATCGACGATCTCAAAGCGGAAGCCCCACCCGTTTTACCAGTCCTACCTGCTTGGCCTGCGGGATCAAGGCGTTTCCACGTAAGAATTCAACTCGTTTCCGGTTTCTCCGCGACAGGTTAGCGAAGAATCAACGACAAGTCTTTAATCCGATGCACGTGCATTCGTTGTAACACAGCGGCTTACGTGGTATACGTAAAAACTAGAATCTTTTTCTTTTTAGTATACAGTATTGTCATAAGATTCATTAATGTAACTTTATGAACATTTCATTTTTGTTAAATGTGTACGAAAAGATGAAGATTTTTGTTTGATCAAAGCAGCATTTATCTGAGAGGAAGACGATAAAATGACAATTTTATATTGGAAAATTTAGAAATATCTATTCTATTCCATAAGAAGGTTTTACTTGTATTCCTATTGTCAATAGAAAAATATTATCAATAACAATTTAGCAAGTCTTTATGTTTCATTAATTGAAAAAATGTTACTTATTTTTTTTGCGCTATACCGTTGTAGCCTGTGTCTTACCCTTAGGTCTTACCCTTAGTTCTTACCCCAGTCATAGGCATTATTTTACACTCATCCTCTCGTATACCGATTTTGTTGTTATTGCACAATGGTCCGTGTAATCAGGAGCGAGTGACTGTTGCCTGATGCACACCTTGCTCTTTTTTTCTTTTTGTTTTCCATTTTCTTTTTTCCTACATTCGCCTTTCGCGCTTTCTTTTATATTTTTCCCTTTCCTGTATTTTCATCGGAGCTGCAGGGGCAACCACAATGACGTCGGGGATTCGTCATTGTTCCAGGCGGCCATAAAGGCAAAAGCAAAAGCAAAAGCAAAAGCAAAAGCAAAAGCAAAGCCAAAAGCGAAAGCGCTCCAGCAATACTTTAATGCGCTCCGGTTTCTTTCAACAAACGCGACCGAAGGGTCGGATGGCCGCGCGACGGATGCCATCGAAAATCTCATCATTTAGAGTGGCTTGCTTTCAAAATACGAAACATCGGTGAGAAGGGCTTCCCTTATATTCGTTGACGAATATGATACAAGGTCTACGTATTCCAATTCGACAGATCAAAAAACTAAACAACTCACTTATGATAGTAGGAAGAAACTAAAGAAATTCCTAAGTCTTCTTATACTTTATTATATTTAAAAAAAAAAAAATATAAAATAGATTTATTAAACAGAGAGAGAGAGAGAGAGACGAGCAAAAACGTTATAAAGGTCGGCGATGCGTTTGAACTGCGTGCAAAATGAAAATTGCATTCTACAACGTAGAATAGCCGTAGTAGAATAGCGGAAGGGTGCATTTCCCGTTCCTGCGAGGGTTCAAATCCACGGATTTGGGGGACGTGGTAGCCGGAGGGTGGCACAAAAGAAACCAAAGTACTAACTAGGGCATTAGCAGAGAAGCCCGGTTCGACAAACAAATTCAGCCCTCTCTCTCTCTCTCTCTCTCTCTCTCTCTCTCTCTCCTAAATCAGCTCCCTTCGCTATATTCCCATTTTCACAAGAGCAACCTAGATACGCATTGCACGCGCTATCGATTAGGAAAGCGCAAGGATAAAAAGCAAAGCAAACGAATCTTCATTCACGTTACGTTTTTATATTACAATATATTGTGAATAATTGTGTGATAAGCAATACGTATCTTGGAAAAATCATGAAAAAATTTGCCGCTATTCTCTAGGATAAACCGAGATTGATTCAGTCTTGAAAATGGAGAAGGGAAGAACCAGCAAAAACTCCGGGGACGTAACCCAGCTGTGCTAGAAGTGACTAATACTCGGAAGAGTATTCTCGAGGTGTGGCCAGATTTCGACGTAAGGGCCGTTGTAAGGGCCGTTGTAAGGGCCGTCGTAAGGGCAGACGTAAGAAGGGGAATTGTAGAGAAGCGAACACAGGGGGTGAGTATAAGGCGTGGGTTCCTCCTATCTTCTTTCGAACTATATCTATACGTGCATGATTGCGTGTCCAGTATTGGATTCGACATTGGTATACGCAGGTATAGCCCAATGGAGGAGATGGAGAATCTGCAAAAGAACGTTTGTCGAATGATTAAAATTTGAAAAGACCAAGGGGGACTAAAGAACACATCGTGCATGATACTGTCGATTATATTATAGTAGCAATGGTTATAATAATAATGACGATAAGAAGGAGGAGAGGAGACATCAGAGGAGGAAGAAGCCTCTCGAGCGTGGCCGGGCTACTTTACCCGCATGTGCACACGCGTGTCATTGACCGATGTGTCACGTTCATTTGTGGCTCGAACGCTCGGAATGATCGCGAAGAGAAGAAGAGGAGGAACAAAGAAGGCGACGCGCTGACGTAGGACGTAGGAAAGAGATAAAGGGTGGGGAAGATCCGCGAGTCGAGGGCACTGGCTAATCTAAAGGAGCGACCCACGGGGTATGTCGTTTGCTAATCACCCTGATGAAGCTTGATGGGGCCAGCACCAATTGTCTCGAGTGAGATCACTTTGCGCACTCCGTAGCGTAGCTACGTACCTAAATATTTTCATTTTCTCAGCATTGCGATCGAAGAAGCATTGCTCGATCAAGATAAAGGGATAAGGAATAAAACCGATACGTTTTCAAGATTTATTTGAACCTTTAAAAGGACGCTCTAATATTCTTCTCTCGCGAGCGCGAGCGAGACTTTGAGTCGCTTTTGACGAAATAACGGTAGGAGGGTGTGCGACAGAACGTGCACAGATGGTACGTCCCGAGTGGTTTAGAATCTGCCGCACTGCCATCCCCATATGTACGGATGATAGTAAAACGCTCGCTTCGGACGAAGAGGGAGGGGGTGTCATATAACTCCTGCTCGATCTTTCTTCTATTTCATTTCTCTTCCCCTTTTTCTATGCACAAATCGTTATCGATCTCGTTCAAAAATGTCCGCATATCATCGCGTCGGGATTGAGAGAAAGAGATGAAAATAATCTTACGCATGTAAGTGCGAAGCCATAGTGCATGGTGCGTTGCATGGTGCGTTGCATTCCTTAACGCGACGGAACACCCGACTGAACCTTGAGAAAATCCAAATTCCGAGGTCGTGTGAAAGGTTATTACGTTTTACATTATACACGTGCAGTAATCTTTTTTGCTCGCTTCTGTCGATAATCGTCATCTCAGCGCGCTCGAACTGCTTTACAGTTACGCAGTAGTGTGTGTATGATATGAGTTGCTCACAGAAATCTCACATCAAAACCGAATGGCTTTTACGTGTATTCAAGTTGCGAGAGAGAGAGAGAGAAAGAGAGAGAGTAGAGTAGAGTTGTTCATTATTTGTACAAAGTCAAGATCAATAGATAAGCTAAAGTAATGGTAAATGGTATTAGTTGATAATAAAAATGTCGACGATGTTTGGAATGTATTTCGAATGGATCAGTAGAGTTCGTTGGCACCGCAGTGTAAAAGATACATCGAAACTCGCGACAGGTGCGTAAAGCACACTTCTCCAAGTTGCTGGCACACGTACATCCGGGGTAAGTACACGAACCGCTCGGTTTCTCATCGAGAATACGTAATCTCGTGACACGAAGGAGCATACCAATTCCTCCCGTTACACGAAATACCAACTCGAAAGACCATAGGCTTTTATACAAAAAGAGAACAAGGTGTGTGTATTCTCGATTGTTGCGTTTAAGTAGATTTTCAAACGATCAACGGCATACCAACGAACCTTTTTCGACGATTTTAAGTATGGAATCAAAGATGTTGGATGATGGAAGAAAGAATTTTAGTCGAACGTATCGACTAAAATCGATTTTTCTAAAGCTTATTCAAATGTATCTGTACATATATTTAATATCCGAAGGTCTTTCGCAATCGACGATAGAGAGTTTAAAGGAAATAAATTGCAAGCAAAACAATATAGGAGGATCGCACAAAAATCTGAATGAAATTAATGAGTAGCGTAGAAAGAAACACTAATGTGTATTTTCTCTAAAAATAGAACATCTATTAATTGTCTAGATAGTGGAAAGGTTGGAAAAGAAAAGCAAAGGCACGATCGAAGGAGAGGAACGAACGGAAGTTAAAGGAAAATGTCAGAGAAAGGGATGGTGGGTGGGCGGAAGTGCTCTGTGCACCATCAACGTGGATAGGAACGAAGCGGAAGGAGAGGAACGGGGAAGAGGGAAAAGCGGAAGGGCGGCAGATAGAGGAAAGCGCGGAAAGGATAGGGGTGAGAGAAGCAGGGAAGGGTAGGTGGCGTAGAGGGTGGTTGGGTCGGGTCGAGTCGGGTCGGGTCGGTCGATCTGTCGGTCGGTCGGTTGGTCTGTCGGTCGGTTGGTCGGTCGGTCGGTCGGTCGGTCGGACGGTTGGCCGATTGGTTGCTGTCTGGGTAGGTAGCTGACTGGTTGGTCGGTTGGTTGGTTGGTCGGTCGTTTGATTGGTTGCCTAGAAGGGTGGTTGGGTTGGAAGCGGATGAAACGGGAACCGGAACAAGGGTGGGGCAGGAACACGACGCCGACGCCGACGCCAACGTCGACTACTACGACGACTACCACGACTACCCCACGACTACCACGACGACGAAGACGACGACGACGACGACGACGACGCCGACGGCGGCCCCGGTCCCGATACGGCGGAAGCGTCGCGTTTGCCGGAAGTCGCCAAGGAAATGAAATGCCTCCCAGCCAACCCAGCCAGCCAACCCTCGGGAGTTTCTGCGACGACTGAACAGGAAGTAACGCTCCGCGCCAGAATTTCTCCTACTTCTCTTTTCTGTCTGGAGAACGTGCAAGTGGATAGCATCCACCACCGAGTTGCCATCCAACTGAGCGTTTCTCAACGCGAACGAACATCACGATTTCTTCTCTCTCGCAATTACCATTCTACCATCTGCATAACTATATGTTGTTGCAGAAAAGAATTACATTTCATTTTATTTCAAAAATGTATATGTATACGAGCATATACGAGCATATACGAGCATATAGATAATAATGCTGATAAAATATTTTTGTCAATTGGCGATAGTTGAGAACCTAATGAAAGCAACATCCATACATCCTAGTAGGTTCCTCGATAGTACATAGCTAGCGATAACGAGAATGCCTTATGTTAGTTTTCAAGCATTTACGTTGTCTCGTAGCAAAAGCAAGGAAAATCAACAACGCGTCTACGATATGCGTTCGTTCGGATTACTATCCTTAAATACGATATATGCTTGTGCGACGTAGACTCAAGGCTGGGTAAGAGAGAGAGAGAGAGAGAGAGAGAGAGAGAGAGAGAGAGAGAGAGAGCAGGGTGTTAAATACATGATTTATAGTCTATCTCTACTTGCTACGAATACCAGGATTGCATCAGCGACGTTTTCGAACATTAATATGAACGGGGACGATCGTCGAGCGTCCTCCTATGGGCTGGGCTGTTTCACACACGAATTATTTTCAATCTCCTTTTATTTTTGTCAAGGGCCCTTATTAATGCAAGTAATCTCAATTAAACTATCTTTCAACGACTAAAGTTTCATATCGAAATAGCAAATTGATAAAGAATCGTATTTACCTTGTTTGCGACACAAGCGAGAATCGATCGAACTCGAAACATCATGGCTCTGGTGCCTTTACTTTCTTCGCGCGTAAATATCAGCTTCGCGTAGAACTTCCCACAGTCGCTTTCGCAACGGTTCCAAATGTCAGATGCGCGCTACGGCTTCCTATAAAAGTTCGTTATATTCTTCTGCACTTCTTATACGACCAAGTCTTCCGATTGATTGTTAATAGAATAGATAGAATGAATATGAGATTTGGCATTACCAAAATAATTCTCTAAATGCAAATGCAAATACTCGCAAAATGCTTATTCCATATACTATAGATATTTGGATAAATGAAAAACCTGTTCGTTATTACGTGGATAATTTGATTTATCCGAACACTTTGACGAAGCTAAGAAAAAGAAAAGTTATGAAAATAGCGACTGTGCAACTATATCGAGTTCCTGTGCTCCGGACGATTGGATAACAGCAGGAAGCCGCCTTCGTTGCATAATATAGATGTTGCGCAATCGATACCTTCACCTTATGCGCACCTTATGTTGTCGTGACAAGAGAAAATCGGTGAACGTATGGAATTTCATACATTTGCAGATCGCCTGGAATTTTTTGCTAAAATTTCATGCTTTTCGTAAAACTCTAAGGGTTTTCATTAAAAGGGACTGATCAGGCAAAAAGATTGCGCTCGTAAGAAGCATTTACATGAAGAAAGCGATTACATAATTTCAAGTAACTCTAATTCTTGCTGCTGCTGCTGCTGCTGCTGCTGCTGCTGCTTCTTCTTCTTCTTCTCCTACTTCTTCTTTTCGCATGAGAGAAAGGATCTTTTCATGTGATTCAACTTGTTAATTATCATTACAATATACAATATATGCATCAATTTGAAGCATCGTATGGATAGCGCGCTAAACTATTATACATATATTTGAACATAGAGCCGTACTTCGAGTAGGTGAAAGTACGCAGGCTTGGAGATAAGGTCACAATGATTTTAATGTTATTCGAACTCGGCGGCGTTAGTGGTTATCGTGCCACGAGCATTTTCTCGAGGTCGCAAAGATATTCGATGTAGTCTGATTTGTTCGTTAGAAGGAGGAATTTATGAATACCTTTGTCATGAGCAATCGAGCTAGAATCTTTCCAATGACGTATCCTGCGTTTAATCCTCTTCTTTTGCTAAAGTTCGAACGTTAGGTAGAAAGTAAAGTGGTTCGATCGTCGGTCGAGTCGGTAGAGCGGTTCGATAGGAACTTAAGGATGCGGAATGAGGTAATGGCTTCCTCCATTATAAGCGCGCTAACGTTTTACTCGCAAAGAATGATCTGTCGTTGCGTTCTTAATAAGGTACGACAAATGAAGATTTGTCTAATTCGTGAGAAAATAAGATTTCGATAAATTTAATAAAACATGTTTTAATATATGAGATGTAAAGATCATTAAGAGAACGTATCATCACTCGTTGGTGAAGGTGCGCCGAGGTAAGACGCATCCCGGAAGTAGGTGCGTCCAACGTAGTTCCTTCTTTTTCAGACCTGCTCCGATTCGAATAGTCTTACGACCATTACTGTTGTTCTTAGTAGTATTAGCAGCGGCTCGTTGCTCGTTGTTAACGTGGTAGTGCTTACACATCGGTAAGCAAGAGAGGGAGAGTAAGAAGGTGAGCGTGTATGTTAGAACCTGTGCTTGAACGTGTGCTGTTCGTGCAAGCAAGTGAAGGTACTCCTGGACGCTCGCGCGCACGCAAGAGAGAGAGAGAGAGAGAGAGAGAGAGAAAAGTTGGTTGTAATCTGTGGGAGAGGATGAGAAGGCAGCCAGGCATGTCGAAAGGAAAGGAAGCTCCACGGACCTCAGTTCCGCTCGTTCGTCTTCCTATCCGATTCTCTTTGCCTTTGCCTTTGCCTTTGCCTTTGCCTTTAGCGAGTGCTCGCGTACGTACCCAGCCAGACTTATGCAATTCCTACCTACACGTTTTTCAAATTAATACGAAAAACTTGGTTCGAAGGTTAAAGCAATTCGTTTTCAGGATTGGTCTTTCCTTAAAATAAACTAAAAAGACAGAATTTCAATAAAAAATAGCGTAGCATTGAGTAGGGAAGGTACGCCACGATACGCTCCTGTACTCACCTACATCGAGGAGGACGTATCGTAATCGAGCCGAACGACACGCTTCCGAGCATTGATAACCGGTTCGTCGGCTCGACGGGTCAAATCATGAAGTCGCCATTGCTGTAAGCGTCTGCCGCTCACTTCCAGAGTTTACTACGTGTTCGAACGTTAACGCATTATTAAAATTACAATTACAATTAATTCATGTTGCATTGGAAAACAAGAAAACGATCGCAATTTCGACGAGTCTAAGAATGTATGAAACGCTCGGTCACCTTAAAAATCTTATTTTTTATTAGTTATTATGCTTAAAAGAGGAATCTCCAATGAAAATTGGCAATATCAAGCATACAATGTAAGAGTTAGTGTATTCGTTAGCGTATTAACAAGGAATTGTGTTACCCGTTGGTTGCTCCCGGATTGCTATAACTACCACGCTATTACCGTAACCGATTACATAAGCCGAGCGTGCGTTAACACACACACACACACACAGAGACGGCTCGCGGCGAGTCGGAGCTCTTAAAGCGCATGTGAAATGCGCCTTAAGGCATCGGTACAAGAGACACTTTCTCCAAACGAACCAACGAATACTCGTTCGGTCGGATTTTCAGTTGAATAACCAAACGATTCTATTATTTATTAAATAATCGTCTAATTAGATTAGATAGATATTTGTCTTTTTGTTTATTTTTCAATTGGTCGAATATTTATTGTAATACGTTATACTATATGATTTCTGTTGTATTCGCGATACGGGTACATACATGTCTCTATATGCAGTTAGGTATAGTTCAAGAAGACTCGTTAATAGGTGAAAAAGAGAAGAATCGCGTTGGTAGGTAACTGCATCGAAGAATAGCATATAAAGATGTTGTACATCCGGGATGACGAGTGGAGCTGTTGGGCAAACACAACAGCAAACACAACAGCAAACCCTGGCGCATATCGTCGATTGTCCTCCTACCCTTTTCTTTCTTCTTTGAGCGCTCGCTCGTCCTCCTTCATTCCAGTGCTTCTGCAACACGGCATTTGGGATTAGGCGGAGGTGAGAGGAGCAATGTCGTAATCGTTCGAGAAAAGCAAAAGGAGAAAGGAGGGAGGGGGGAGGGGGAGGGGGAGGAGGAAAGAAGGGGGAAAGGAAGAGACCGGATTCCTGCAAAGGCCTCGTCATCGCTCCTTGCCATAGAATGCCTGGGCTCTGAGTTCAGATGTGCCATCACATCTGATTCGCGATGAAAAAAAAAAAAAAAAAGCAGAGACACAATGAATTCGTGATTACTAAAATAAGTTTGACCGCTTATGGTTAGAGATACGATGAAATTTCGATGCGACATCACAACTAATTTATTAACTCGTTTGATTTTAAACTCGAGTAATATTTGGCATTTAGTATCATTTTTCTTACAACGGAAGGAAACCGAAATTCCACACTCGTACGTGTACGAGCAGTGTACTTACTCTATCCTTTCCTCTCTCTCTCTCTCTCTTTCTCTCTCTCTTCCCTAACTTTTCTCTTCTTTTATGTTATTTTTTTTTTTTTTATCTCGTTTCTTTCCTCCTTTTGCGGTCTCCCGCGATTTCTAATTGGGCAACGCAATTTCCTTCCTTCGCCTCGCATGAGAAATTCCTGGATTGCGCAAGCGCCGCTGCCGGATTACTAAACCACTTCGCTTACAGCGTTCGATGCTCTATCGTAAATGCGCGATATGCGTAGATTATAAAGTGTCAAAGAACCATAAAATATTGTCACCAAACAGTATTTCTATCTAGCTACTCTTTTCTACTAGTTTACATCGCCTAACTTTTAATCCAAACAAATGTAATAATATCTACGACCGAATATACATGTTTTTACAAGTTAAAAAATGTCTCGAAAAGGCGTGACATTAATCACAACGCAGGTATGTGGGAAGTTTTAAGGTCGGCTCGTCGAAGAAGGAAAATTTCTTTTCTCGCACGACCGATTATCTACAATGGACCCGTGGATTCTTTCAAAATTTACGTGCGATCAGTCAAAGAAAGGAGGGTGGTCCTTCTGTTGCTAGCTTTTCAAAAGCAGCTCCAAGAAGAAGGAAAGGAGAAAAAGGACAAAAATAAGAAAAATAAGAAAAAGAAGATGAAGAAGCTTCTTCGCTCTTCCGCGCTATCTCAAAAGCGAATTGAAAGCGAACTACCTGCTCTTTAAAATGTACATTTCTATACACATACATACGCGCACACTTTCACAATCAAACGCTGACACATACAATTTTACACGTACAATAATTCTATAGCTAAGTAAGTGTATTACACGTATATGCACATTTAAAATATAAACGAGCTATTAGCAAAGTTTATCAATCAATTATAAACAATACTTAAGAATTTTTCACTAAAAAAAATCATTTCATCTCACATAATTAGTTTGGATTTAAACATAAACATTCTATAACTCATGCTATTAATAAATTTTTAAATGACATCAATTTCCACTTACTCGATAAGAACATTGTACGCCTTCGATTCTTCTCTCTCTTCTTCTAGTTCCCTTTACTTAGAAGTAAAAGGTGCGACAGACCCATCAGTTTACAAATTACATTCTGAATCGTTGTTAATCTTACAAAAGATAGATACGACTAACTCCTCATGACAGTTGCATCGACTCAGCCTTACGCTGAGAGCATATTTGAATTTTTATATTACAGACATTATCCTGTAAATAAAGATCTTAAATTTTTCTAATGTTGGAGTCTTATGTAAAGACTATAATACAGTTTTGCTTATGACAAACGTAAATAGTCTTGTGGCCAGTCGAAGAACTAACTTATATTTTTAAGTGTGTGGATTGAGTTAATATGAGTCTAGGCTTCGTAGTATGCAGTCGCACACAAACACACATCTGCAACGCTTATTGTTAGTAGCCAGGAGTTGGGATTACGAAGCACCTCGTTAAGAGTAGGCCAAAATAATAAGAAACAAATGGTATAATGTCTTCTATCTAATTCTCTCGCCGGATCAATCCTATAGATGTATATACATATGTTTGTCTCTTTGTCTCTTTTTGTTTTGTTTATAAAATATTTGATTTCCTAATTAATCGCAAGCCCGAGCATTATTTTTGAAATGTCAAAACCGAGAACGATAAGAAAAAAAGGAACATCGTTTATGGAGATATGGGGTAATCGCGCTTGTAGAAGTGTGCGTATATAGAAAAGGTTCGAAGGTTCGACGAATGCGTCCCAATGCGTCCCAATGCGTCCCAAAGAGTCCCTAGATAACGCATGCTCTTGTAACTAAATTCTTTTGGCATTTCTACGAGGCGATCCTCCTGGTATTATGTTACGCGCGTTCGCGCTCGCGCAGGTGAACGTGTATTCATAGGCGGTAAACTCAGTCCGTTTCCCTTTCTTGCTTTTCTCCCTTCTATCCTCACATGACCTTTTTTCTCATCTTTTTCGGAGACCCTTCCGTAGAAGTGAGGGTTCCTGTATCAAAAGGAAAGACCGAAGTTGGGGAAGAGGAGAGACACGCGAGAATCGGAAGGGCTCCGAAGAAGCGGTACAGGTAGCTCTCTCAGGACGCCCACAAACCTGTTTTACCTGTTATATCCTGCCCTGCCTGCCTGCCTGCTTGCCTTCCTGCCTGCTTGCCTTCCTGCCTGCCTGCCTGCCTGCCTGCCTGCTTGGCTTATGAGTAGCACCAATTCCTATGGTGCTTGTGACTGATGGTGCTGGTCATGATGTTTGGCGCGCTTTTTTTTCACCAAACAATATTGTTCTTATGTTACTTACTTTTTACTTTTGTAAAAAGTAAAGTTTGTTTCGAACGCATCCTAAAGTTTGTGAATTTTGTCAGATTTGCGTCAGGGTTGGAACAATCTATCGAGAAGAAAAAATGTCAAGTAAAGTATATTCGAGGGTAAGTAGGAAAAGAAAGAAAGTAGAGATTACGCAACTCTAATTGCAAATATAATTTGAAACGAAAACAAATTTGGTTTAAAGAGAAGACTTGTAAAAAATAATAATGTTGGAAAAATTCGTAACGTAATGAACATTTTCATACCTATCAAACGCGGGCGGACTTGGCACTTGGTGCAGGTAGTCAACAAATACAAGCGACTTTGGTCTTTGGACACTTCGAAAAGCGGTTTGACCACGCGCAGTTTCATTCTCCTCGAGTGTGTCAACGATCGGTTAGGTTTAACTCGGTGGCAACAATCGCGATAACAATTACGAGGAAGCTACGAGGAAGTCAGCGAATCCCCTTCCATAGTCTCTCGTCGGAGTTCCCTACCCGTTTATCGTAGGCTGCACTTCGATTATTTCTCTTCGCGAGAGAAGACGCTTAACGTCGGCGCCTCATTGGCGAAGCTCCTTCTCCAATGAGTGCCGCGGGAATTTCATCACGTTCGACTTTGGACGGTAAATAGATAAACGCGCGCGCGCGCTGTCCTGTTTTTCAAAATTCAAAATAATCAGTAAAATATGAAATATGCGAAATCAATAAGACGATCGTCGCAGACGCAATTAAAATGCATTTTAGATGCAATTTTATCAGGATCATTTAATGTAAAATGAAATCCTCCTCCTCCTCCTCCTCCTCCTCCTCGTAGATGGTGCTGCCATCTCCCAGTAGATTTTCCCTTGTATCATATTTTTCGGATAAGCAAAGACTAGGCCGTTTGATAGTTTTCTCTCTCTCTCTCTCTCTTGTATCAATTTTTTCGTTTCATTCCAATCATAAGTTTTTTGATTAGTATTAGGGAAAGATTCTTCATTAGCACTTTAATTGGTCGAAATGAAAATGAAATGTTTCGTCACGATGGGGTGCGAATCCGAGGAGGGATGGAAAGGGTGGCTCTATTCATCGGGAACACGTCGATCCAAACAAGTGGTCAGTATCTTTGAAGGAGAATTGGAGAGCAGTGGGACAAGTTAGCGCAGATGAACGGTGCGCATCAGGCGCGCGCGCATCGACGGCGCACACCAGTGGTGGATCAGGGCGCTCGCTTTCCATCTCTCCGAGTAGAACGTTGGCGATATCGACGATACCAAAGTGGGGATAGAATCTGGCGGCAAGCAAGTAGGCGATACTTCCTACTGCATGACTCGCTCGACTTGGACGAGCTTAGTCACTCGCGGCAGCTTCGAGACGCGTGTCTTTCCATCTTGCTCACTGTTACTTCCGCCGCTTCGTTGTTCGCACTTTGCCACTCGTACGTGACGTGGGATCGTGTCGTCTCTATCCCTAAAAAGAAAGAAAAAACGAATAGGAATAGACAAGAGAATTACGAGGAATTATTATCGTTGCTACAGCTACCGTCACCGCCACCGCCACCGCCACCGCCACCGCCGCCGCAACCACCACTGCTCTCCAAGAGGAGCACCATCAAATGTTTCTTTGACAAGCTTAAGCCGGCAGGCATATCTAGATCTCTCCCTCCCCTCTAACCCCCTTTATCCCCTCTGTCATCTCTTTCATCCCTCTCTCTCTTTCTAGGGAACGCGCGCGCGCGCTCTATTTTTTCTCCTTTCTTCTCACTCACTCTCTCTCTCTCTCTCTCTCTCTCTCCCTCCGATTTTCTTGATCACTCTGATATCCCTTCTTCGAATTTTATCCCATTTTTCCTTTCGCTAAAGGAAGGAAACTTTTCGAGGAGGAAAGACCTGCTTGCCGACAGATGGTTG
The DNA here is from genome assembly GCF_049000335.1 of Polistes dominula. Classification (NCBI taxonomy): domain Eukaryota; kingdom Metazoa; phylum Arthropoda; class Insecta; order Hymenoptera; family Vespidae; genus Polistes; species Polistes dominula. Next base: position 30,091 of record NW_028301169.1, on the reverse strand, counting down.
ATATGAAATCGTGACTTGTTAGAGATAAATGAGCCTCAAGTGTGCGCAATTCGTGTGGATATTTAACATCCTTAACGTCGTTATTATTTTTTGTTCGTCAAATAGTAACATTGCGCAGCATCGCTGTGCCATCGGTGACGTTCGTCTAACTTCGACGTGTACTCACGTGCGCGAGCAGTGACGTTTCGTTAATCCACAATTGGATCTCTTTCTCTCTTTCGGTGCAGGTGTGGGTGCTGCGTGCGTGCGTGCGTGCGTGCATAATTAAGAAGGAGAGAGAGAGAGAGAGAACGAAAGATACAGAGAAAAGAGAGAAGCTTTTCCCTGTAGAAAAGAAATAATAGTTCAACTATTCGTTGAACGATGAACTCGAAAGAAAGTATCTCTCTATCGAGTGAATGCCGATTAAAAGTCATCGGAAGATAGATTGGTTAAGGGGTCGATCAACGTTGGGTCACATTGATGATATCGTGAGACGGTACGTCACGTCACACAACAGCCACGGCACTAGGAGGAGGAGCGGAAGAAGGAGGCGTGGAGAAGGTGGTAAGGGGAGGAGGAAGAGGAGCTGGAAGATCAGGACGTAACTCTAGCGGGGATGATCTAACAAGTTTCCTCGCATCGCGGAGAGATTCGATAAAACTGCCGAAAGATACTTTTATCGAGGTATTTTTTCTTTTCTTCCTTGTATTTTGGATAAACAATTTTGAATGAATATAAAGAAAAGGAATAACGCGATCGGTAGATCATCACCTATTTCTTATCTACGTTCGTATGGATCTAGTATCATCTGAACGCGTGTTCAGTTTCCTTCTTTTAAACTTTCCGCGTCGAGACAATACAACGATCCAAATAGAATGTCATATGTATCTTACAAATGTACATCTTTTTCGAGAATAAATAATTCTTCTTATTAATATAATATTAATGAGACAAATGGAAAAAAAAAAAAAAGAAATATTGAACGCGATAGCTCTGTCTAACAGTTCATTCGATAAACTATTTGGGTCGCATCTTTGTTTTTCTTTGCAGAAGAAACTTCATATTGATAATTCGTAAGCGCGCGCCATCAAGAATCATCGCCTTGTTTATTTTTCATTCGTTATGGGATATCATTAAGGAGAGCGAAGAGAACCGCGAGATACGTTTCGATTTTTTCCAACGGACTTCCTAACATCCTTATCGTTATCATTATCGTTATCGTTATCGTTATCGTTATCGTTATTGCTATTGCTAGATACATATACAGTTCGATGAGTTTAACGCGTTCCGATGCCACGCGATTTGGAAACACGTTGCTTTCTTTTGTTGCTTATTTGCATATACAAATTTGAAAGGATATAAGTTGACTAAATAATTATCTTCTTTAGCTTGTTTGTTCAAATTGTATTATTTATTTTTGCATTATTTTTTCTTAACGAGCCGATTGATGACGTTACTATCATCGAGTAGAAAGTGCGATAAATCGAGATTAGTAAATGAAATGTGAAGCGAAGAAGAAAAGAGTAAAAAAGATTATATTAGTCTCTTTCTCTCTCTCTCTCTCTCTCTCTCTCTCTTGTTTCTCTCTGTTTCTCTCTGTCTCGTCCTGCGCCAACAACAACGAGCACGCGTTGTGAAATAAATGCGATTATATTAATCGCTTATCTGCGTATGTTTCGTATAAAGTCGACAGAAAGAATGATTTAAATGCCCTCTTTTTTCCGGTTTCTCTTCGATGCGTGGCAAATCAAGTAGAGACAAACTCACGTTCGAAAATACTTATTTCCAGTTTTTTACTTTAGTTACGCAAGTTTTGTACTTTTTGGAAAGTTGATTAATTCGAAGATTTTACAGAACAGGGGAATGGGTGTGCATCAAAAAAATGTTTATATTTCATCAAAATAGATCAGATGAGAGAGAAGAAAGAAATAAAAATAATAGGTCCATTTTATGTAGGAATTCGTCGTCCATCAGCATACTACTGCACGTTGCGGTCACCTATTTCTGTTTTGCTTCCTGGTTGCCGACGCTTCTGTGAGACAAGCTCGATGTGATTACATTGAAAAGGTCGTTTCTCCTCTCCTTTCCTCTCCACGCTCACTATTTCTTCCCTTTCTTCCCCTTGGTGTTTCTCGCCACCCCCCTTTGTCCTCTCTCGGTCCTTCCGTTTCCAGTCTCTCTTCTCCTACCATCGGATTATTCTCCCTCCCTCGTTTCTCTCTTCCGTCTTCTCCTTCTTACTTTGCTCCGCACCGCGTCGCGTCCTTTCTTTTCCCACTCTTTTCCCACTTACTCTTCTCTACTGTCTGCTCCCAAGGGTGGGAGTATAATATAGGTGTATGATATACCGATGTATATATATATAAATATATATGTAAAGCCTTGTTCACGCTATTATTTAATTTTTTTCTTTCTTGCCTTTACTTCTTTTTTCATCTCTCATTATCGTTGTTTTCATTCCAAGTATTTACTTAGGTAATCCTTTGACCATAAATCAGAACGTGATCAGTAGTGATAGTGTAGATATCTTTCGCGACAGCCTATGATACGCGCAACTACTTTTTAATTCGTCTTATATGAAAACTTTGCCATTAGAAAATCTTTGAACACGGCGAATAAGATAAAAACGCTATTTGGATAGTAAAGAGAATGGTTAGAAAATGACAAGAAATGTGCGTGCGTGCGTGCGTGCGTGCGTGCGTGCGTACAAGTATACACACGTAAAGATGGATAGAGGAGTGGCAAAAGGGGAAGTATATAAAGGGTGGTGAGTTTGGTAGAAGGCGGCGCGGTAAGAAAGCCTTTCGACGACGATGACGACGACGACGACGACGACGACGACGACGATGATGGCGAGAAATGAGCGAGGAAAGAGCGAGGAAGGAGCGAGGAAGGAGCGAGGAAGGAGCGAGGAAGGAGCGCGGGAGGAAAGCCGCTGGAGAAAGGAAGTGGGACGAGAGGAGGGAGAGCCCTTTCAACGCTATTGCGTCGAGCTCACCGGAAGAGCCTCGAACCCGGAAGTAAGAGAGAGGAAGCAGTATATACTGTGGCTTGGAAAGAGAAATGGAGATTTCTGTAGGACCCAGAAGGGAAGGGCTCGATCGATCTTTGTGAACATTGTGATAACGCACCGCTAACTTTGGAACGACCTTCATACAAACATTTCATTCTTTTTATGCTTTTTAACGTTTTGGTTCTCAACTCGGAACAGAGGATGATACCTAAAGCAAACTACTTATAAAGAATGAGAAAGATTTTTTTAGGTAATACAAAGATATCGTTAAAGATAATTAACCTGATCATTTTTACTCCTTGCGTTTAATCATAAATACATACATACATATAATTATAATACACAAGTAAGCGTACACGTGACGCCGCCGCGGTACTTGGCTTAGAAACGACTGAACACGTCAGACGAGACGTGTCTCCAACAGTTAAGGCGTGGTAAGGAACGCCATATTCGCATTGTACCTATCTACTTACGACATCTTTAATAGGCGTAGTCTTCTTATAGCTTTCTTCCAATCATTTGTTCTATTCATTAGTTGATCCAAACTATGATCTAAATTATATTGTCATGAAATGTTTTGTAACTTCATTTTATTGACTATTTCAATCGATAAATACGACGAAACATAATATGTATGTTCGTTGAACGAAGGAAGAGGTATATCCGGTTCTTTTCTCATTTCATCGTTTTTTCTCTTTTGCTTTAGCGAAAGAGAAGAACCGGTCGGTATCCGGACCGGAAGCACGGACCTTGGTCTTCTTTTTCTTCTTTATCGCCTGTAAAAGAGGCAAGGAATGGAGCTTCATTGGCGTCTTGTCAGATCTTTTCCCTTCCGAAGAGGTTCTCTTCTTCTTTTCTCATTGTCCTTCCATGTATTTGCCGTCGAATAGAAATACGAACGGACGAGTGTGTGTGTGTGTGTGTGTGTGTGCATGCATGTGAACAGACAGAGAGAGAGAGAGAGAGAGAGAGAGAACTCTGCTTTTCGTATTCCCGCCTTTTACCGTATCTTTTGACCGACGAAGCAAGAAAAACTAAGCAAAAGGAAACTGGCGGACACGATGGATGGCATCCGGCTCCTCTTGCTGCCATTTGAAAGAATCCGTTCGGTCAAAGTTACGGGGAAGAAAAAAATAGAGAAAAGGGAAGTGACAGTTGTTGGTCTTTTTCTAACGAGTTATCCAAATTTTTCAATATCTTTATTTCGAGTCTATAAGAGATTTTGATTTTAATGAAAGAACGAATAGAGGAAATACTTGATAAAAAAAAAAATAAACCGATCCAAACCGACTTGCTTCCGTTCGTTTTATGTGGAACGTCAAGTTCCTTCTCGTATTTCACATGTACGACGTTACTCACAGGGCAACAACTCTGCTGGCATTCCTTGCCGTCGGGATAACTATTATTACGAGTCGGCGGATCCGGGACAAGAGACACGACGGTAGTTCTTCTTCTCTCTTATATCTCCATCTTCCGTCTCCTTGCATTTTCTTTACTTGGAGCCCACAAAAGGGTCTAAACTACTTATCTTATATTTTCGCTCATTCAAGTAGTCTTGTCCTTGATATTTGCCCGAATTTTCAACCAACGATAGAAGTTGAAGCGTTTAGTTTTTAAACGTATCAATATTTGTTCTAGATCTCGTATTCGTTAAATTATTTCTAACTTATTCGCACGGATAATAAATCCTAAAATGTGTATGCGTCTTCTATTACAGGTATAACAATGCACGTTACAAAAGCAGGAACTATAGGTCGTCTTATTAACAACCTAATCACTTATTTGATTATTCATTTAAATGTCGAAGAAAGTATCTGCGCGGGAACGTGTTATAGTGCACGAGTTACCCTCGCATCTTATGGTACTTTAGCGGCAGGTAAAATGCAGGTGACGGCAAAGATTTACGGGCTACCTGCGACCGGCTCCTCCCACCATTCCTTTTTAATGGTTATAGAGGCCACAGAATTAAAGGGATCAGCCAGTCGACCTTACCTGCCAACGCCAACGCCAACGTATCGTTCCCTTCATTTTTCTATTTTTTTTTCTTTAACAAAAAGCCTTCACCTTTTCACGATGAGTCTTCTTTCGGTAAGAAGAACTTTTTCGAAATTTCCAATCCCGTTTCTGCTTTAACCTTCTTTAACTGAGAACTTCCGTCTATGACTTTAGTTAGAAACAACAGTTATCCTTGAATAAAATCGCTCGCTCGCGATAGAGAGAGAGAGAGAGAGATACGAATAATACGAAGGTCGCTGAATGCGGATACCGTTTGATTATTGAAGAAAAATATAAATAACATTTCTTATAAGCACGAGAGAGTCGACAATTTAATTCATCTATTACGCGCCTAATTTTTATTCTTCCCTTCAAATTTACTTTTCGGTGTCGATAAAAATTGTCTTTTCTCAAAATAGCAAATTGCTATGAACAAAAGGAGCGTAGTTCATAAGTAGAGAATTACTTATACGATAAGTTGGAAATTGAACAGACCTCTTCTAGCGTCGAGTAAGAGACGAGGAAGATCGAGATGAAACGAATCGCTTTCGTATGTGTGGCATAGTGCGTGCGTGCGTGCGTGCCTGCGTGCGCGTTGATGTGCGAGAGAAAGAAGAGGAGGTTGGTTCCCATGAAGAGAAGCTGGTGCCGAGTGACGAGGGTGAACTAGGTTTTTTTTTCATCGACTTCCGGTCGACGGTACTCGCATGCACGTGCATCGGAGGGCTCGTCGCTGTTCTTTGTAACGCAGGCAGTAGTTCTCAAACATGAGATCAATTTGTATCGTCCAAGTTCTTGGAATCGTTACTCCGGCGGACCGAATTCAACCCCAACGCGTCTAGCGTTCACGAAATCTTATGAAAATGTGATAAGTACAAGGCAAAATTCGTTGAAAATATACAAAAAATTTGTGCTATATAAATCTTTAACAAAAATTTCATTGACAAATCTTTCCATCGCAAATCACCACAAAATTGCAGCGCGTCATAGCTTAGCGAAACAAAAAACTATACCATATATGCCATTTTGTGACGGCATGTTACGGATGTTGTTGTTGTGAATGTAGTTGGAAGTGTATATAATAAAGTCCTTTAAACGAATTTTGTCTTGCACTTACCATATTCATAGGAAAAAAAAATTCCCAAAAATAGGCTATCTCTTGGAGCACTAGAGTGGCGCGGCGTTTTATCCCTTAAATTAGGTACTTTATTTTTTTTTCCGAACGTGCAGATACGAACACGAAGAATAATATGTATTTTGAAACCTCGGACAGACATCATGAAGATGTCGGATAAGAGAAGAAAGAGGAATGAAGAGAAAAGAGAAAGAGAGCGAGCGCACGCGCATTTAAAGAAGAAAGAGAGAGTAGGAGGGAGGAGGGTCACTGACACGTCGCTGAAGCGTTTTATCAGTCGAGTGCACAGCCCACATAGTTAGGCTGCGTTCACACGTGCGCTCGTGGACATCGTATGCCAGCGTGCACGCACGCACGCGGAAAGAGAAATACGCGAGAAAAGAGACGAGAAAAGAAACCGAGCTCTTTCTATGCAGGATGGAAGTACCAAAGGAACAAGAAAGAAACATGGAAAGTCCAATGATTTCAATGAGCACCATTATCGTCCACTATCTCGACCGTTGTCTGTGCTCACAAAATATCTTCCACCAAGAGTTATTGACATCGATGGTATATATTATATACTACACATACTTCTGATTGTACTCGAGATTTTTGTCGATGCTAATGATTCGTGTATATTTATTTTTTTCCTATCGTGTAACATACCTAAGTATGATTGGTATTTTAATATCAAAGAACATTTGATAATATACAAAAGTCGCTTTAAATCGCTTTAAATCGCTTTAAATAGACATTTCATGCTTACCGAGTCATTTTAATTTAGCTTGAATGCAATGACAATTGAATACGATCGTTGACAGTGTTTTATTCCAAATCCACATCATCAAAAATAATTGATTTTTAAACGATTTTGTTATCGACTTTGTGCGTCATCGCGAACAATAACCCAAAAGTTACAAATCTTTTGTAAAGAAAGAAAACACTAGAAAAGCGTCTTTCTCTCTCTCTCTCTCTCTCTCTATGTGCATATTATATCTAAATACGTTGGAAAGGATTTATCGCTCGGAGCGTAACGTGCACGCGTGATGTAATGCAATGTACTTGCTTAATCGTACATAGAGTTTATTTTTTCCTTCCTTATTATTTCGCAAGACCGCGTTCAAAGTTTAACAAGATTACTTAGGAATGCACGTAAGACGACGAATTTGCCGCCAATCATACTTGGCCAACTTTATTTTCCGCATTGATGTTTTACGCACGCGCAAAAACAGTTTATAGATTTACAAAGAGAACTCACATTGGTGGTCAGCAGCCGTCCGTCGGCTTTGGGCCATCGCCATCGGGCCATCGCCATCGGGCCATCACCATCGGGCCATCGCCATCGGGGGATATACGACATAAAGCACGTTCGTCTCGCTATTATTATTCTTCCTTATCAATTTGTTTCAAGAAATTGCAATTGTTATCCAAATTGGACAACAATCGTCCGTATGGAATATAAATAAGTTTTGATTGATCGGAAATTCGTAAAGATCGATGAAATATAAGATGAAATATGGGATCAAAGAATGCTTCCTTGTTCCTCGATCTCTGCTAAAAGGAATATATGTATGTATAAGGAGTGGGAGAAGAATCCGGTAGCTCTGTATGTGCCGTTACGCTTCGAGCGTAGGCGCGCTCGACTTTCTCCGTCTGATCTCGGTTGGTATCGGTCGACCGATTTGGAGCCACGCGAGAGGAGCGCTTATATAGGCACACGCGTAACGAATGATTACGTTAGGAGCGCGTAACGTTGCTTACCACCACAATCTTTCCTCTTTCTCTACTCAATTAAAATCTATCCTATCGATAGATTATTATCGATTTTAATTAATAAAATTTCAATTATCAACCTTCATCCCGCTAGAAATTTACTAAGATTTACTTTTGACATACACTTTCATTCATTTCTTGTTACTTCGTAACAAGTATTACCACAAGTGTTACCAGCAGTATGGGTCCAATAATGCATTTCTTTCTTCTTATTTATTTATATTTTTTGCGTATTTGCTCATATACTTTACTTCGGTGCAACATAGATGAAACAATATTTTACATTAAGCGTTCGATCGTTAACGAAGAAAACTTAATAAAAGCCACCTGTTATCGTTTTAACCGTACGCTCAAGGGAAAGAGAAATGACGTTGCGTTATATGATAAATTCCTCTGGAAGCAAAGCAAAGATTTGCTCTTTTTGCGTTTCCTGGTTGTATATTTGTGTGTTAGGTATACTTTCAAATATTGTTTTATTTTTGTGCGTTTGTGAACAAATAAAAGCAGATTCTTTTAAATTGTGTTAATCAATCAACAATAATTTATATCTTTCATACGTAGGATAATTATTAAAGAAAAATGTACCGGACCCTGTTGAGATGTGCGTGGAATAGGCGGCGCCTTCGTCTCTCTCTTGGTTCCTGGCGCAACGTGTGTGTGTGTGTGTGTGTTGCGCGCGTGTAGTTACTTACTTCCTTTTCAAGAAAGTAACACCGACGTGTTGGCATAGCTCGACTCTCATACTTTGCGACACTACTACGTAGATACTACTCTCTTGTATGCGCTACGTTCCTATTTCGTACGTCTAGCATGAAATTACGTGAATCATTATTTAATCAACAGTTTGACCGACATTTGAAGACGTCGTACGTATCTAAGTATCTATTCGTATAGTTCATACAACTAATATTATAGTAAGTAATGCTACGACCTGGTGAATAGACGATTACAAAAGTTTCGATTCTTTCCTGTCGTAGACCTTTTTGCGAAAGATTCACCGGAACGAAAATAGCTTTGACGTCGATGGAAATAAGTTATGCAAATCTACATTGAGAACGGATACACCTTTTCCTGCTGTCTTTCATTTTATATGCCTCAACATTATATGCTAATGATCGCACACAAACCTTTCGGATGTCTATCGCGTACGAAACAATAATATAGTCTCGGGAGACACGAGTCGCGAGCGCTCGAGTCGAATTAGCGCTTGGTGGTCCCTCGTGGCTGATCGATACAAATCATCGTTTTGTAGTTTACCTCGAGATATCTAAATATATTATATTATACATACTTCTCGAAACTACATATTTCTAAAAATTTGGCAACATTAACTAATTAGTTTAGGTAGTCTAACTTATATTTGAAATATTTTGTCTTTGCAGGAAGACGAGGCATGTTATGAAATTGTTGCCAGCGATTCAATTGCCACAATTACCGCCGGTTTCCGCCGCGAGCGGATTAACCGGGATGGATTCTCGAATACAACAGGGTATAACGTTGCCCTTTAATCCTACGGATTTACTTTGGCGATATGGACCAAGTATGAACTTTCCACCAACGACGCATCCGCCACCAAGTCCGTTGCTCGATTTTAAGACGCACTTGCCTGCAAGCTTAGGTAAGAGGAGACTCTTGGAAGCTTGTATCCTTACTATATAGTCCCTATTTTATATATTTATTTATCGCTTACAGCCTCCGATCCGCGACTTTGGTCAAGAGAGGACGTCGCAGCGTTTTTACGATGGGCCGAAAGGGAATTTGATTTGCCGCAATTCGACATGGATATGTTCCAGATGAATGGAAAAGCACTTTGCGTTCTAACGAAAGCTGATCTTGGAGAAAGGTGCCCTGGGGCGGGTGACGTCTTGCACAATGTCTTGGCGATGCTCGCGCGCGATTTTAATCAGTTACAAAGGTGCCTTCCCAGTAGTCCAGTAACTCCTACCAGACCGTCGGCATATCCGCTTAGTCCTCATTCGCATCCGCCTACGCCTACGTGGACAGAAAATCCATACGCTAATCTGGCCACCCTGATGTCGGCAAATTCGGTAACTTTGTCCCCGGCACCGTCCATCGATAGCCAAGCTGGTTCACCCGGGCACGCCGACGCTAATCAGATGCAAATTTATAAAAGCGATTCGGACGAGGACAATCATCAAGTAGGAGGAAGTAACAGTCCACCGGCTACACCTACGGCACTCGCAGCGCAAAGACTCAAACTCGAAGTTAGCGTAAAGGATCAAGCAAGTCCGACGACGTTACCTTCCCAAATGATGCCTCTTACTCCGGGTGCGTATAGGCCGACCGCCGCCGCCGCAGCTGCCGCTGCTGCTGCCGCTGCTGCCGCCGCTGCTGCAGCCGCGAATACCGCCAGAGAATTCTTTCCTACCGACTCGTCCGAACCTAATACCAGTTCGTATCTCTTGCGCGGATCCATACATATTAGTACAATACATATATTACAATATAAGGATGAAAAATATTATAGTAGATCTTACTTCTATTGCAGATGGAAGGCTTTTATGGGATTTTCTTCAGCAGTTGCTTAACGATTCATCCCAACGGTATACTAATTATATTGCCTGGAAAAGTCGAGAGACCGGAGTTTTTAAGATCGTTGACCCTCCTGGTTTAGCACGCCTCTGGGGAATACAGAAAAATCATTTGTCTATGAATTATGACAAGATGAGCAGAGCTTTACGTTATTATTATCGCGTAAACATACTTAGGAAAGTCCAGGGAGAGCGGCATTGCTATCAGTGAGTAATTGTAAAGTTTCATTAAGTTTTTTTTTTCTTTTCCACGATTCTTTCTTTACTTGACATCTTGCAGATTTCTTCGAAATCCAACCGAGTTGAAAAATATCAAGAATATATCTCTATTGCGGCAACAAATGCTAATAAAATCGGAACCGGAGGAGGAGGGAAGCATTACCGGAAGCGGTCTCGACGCGGAAGCGGACATGCCGACGGATCTCTCCATGTCCAGTATGAATCAACCGTTGAGCGAGCAACCTCTACCGTTACACGATCCACCTACCAAGTACAGAAGTCACGCGTACAATCTCGTTAAGATCAGTCAGGAACCGGAAGAGAGGAAGTGACGAGGGTCCTAGCGTTGATATCGCGCGACAAAGCACGATTACATACGATACGATGATGATAGCATTGGGGTAGGGTAGCACTGGACGTTGCTTCTCTCCTTTTATAACTGGATAGATATGTCTCTGCAATGATATGCAAAGAGACGAAAAAGGATAACGAAAGGCCGTCCAATATGGAGCAATATTCCTACGAAAGCCAAGCCAAACCAAGCCAAACCAAGCCAAGCCAAACTTGAGGGGTAGGATCGAAGATCTTACTTTTTTCCAAGGGCTAGATGGAGGAAAAATGGAAATCGCTATTTGGTTACCAATTCTAGAATCGACTGGAATCGATCCAAGACATGGAGATCGATAAAGTCGTAGTAAGATATTTCTTTCTATGGCAAGCTCGATATGCCGAAAGACATATCGACAACTTTGTTCACGCGTCGTTCAGAAATCCATCGCTTATTATAATAGTACAACAATGAAAATATGAAATCCCCTTTTTACTACAGTCGGGCCATAATGGTGAACAAGATTTTAGCAGTCTGTGATTATGAACGATTTTTCTCGAAGAATATGGGACTCATGAGAATGAGTAAATATCGTGGGATTTAGCATTGTCCATTAATGCCTGTTACTCAAGTGCAATCAGATAACATCTATCGGTTAACGAGCAACAACACACTTCTTAAAGGACATTCAACAACTTATTAACATGGATTGAAATTAAGCGTGCAAAATATTTTAACAAAAATTACGTCTAATACATAGTTTAGAGTATCGTCGTGATTTTTTAAAGCAGATTTACGAAATATAATATTTTAATAAAATCGAATATTATATAATGTGTATAATGTTCAATGATTACAACGTAAGCTGTAAAATGGGAGGCTATTCTCCCAACATATCGATTCTAGTAAAAAACGAAAGATCTGGATTGCCTATTATTGTATGTTTCGTAATGCATGATGATTCGTTATAACCGTCGCGGAAAAATACTTTAGTTTAACATAAGCGGTGAATCGTCGTGTCGAATCGGTGGACGCTTCAATGAAGCTTAAAGGTTTGCGGATATTCCGCTAATGTTTATCCATATCTCTTTTTTCATGAAAACCCTTTTTTTATTGCGAAACGTTTTAGTTTTACCTTGTCCTCAAATATAGATTAAATATGCCCAATATATGCATATACACATATATACATATGCGTACAAATGTGTGTACATATGTGTACATACGTGTACATGAGCGTGCGCGTCGCGTGTGCGTGTGCGTGTGCGTGTGCGTGTGTGTGAAATAGTATAAAGCTAATAAATCATATTATCAGTGCAAACATAATATAGGATATGTGCGCAATGTCCGCATTCATATGGAAACTTTCTTCGCAAACGATTTAGCGACATTCACATGCATATCTCGCAATCATTTAATTTAATCGTATATTTTAAATTGCTCAACATTGTTAGTACAAAAAATAATTGATTTTCTGTTGCACATCTTTCAACGATTATAACATATGAGATAAAAATGATCGTCGTTTATTATATTTCCTACTACTTTCGTAATTATAAAATTATTCAAACAAAAATATTGTCAAATAAAGGCTAATGCTTCGCGGCCTAGTTTATTTTTAACACGTTGAGCGCCATGCGAATTCTTATGGATATCTTCGTCAGGCCACGTGCGCTCTTTAAAAGCACTGATATTGCATATTGCAATGCGAAGCACACTACTAACTGATTGATATTTACTCCATGCAAATATGTAAATATATTAGAATTATTATTTCTTTTTTATTATTTCAAAACAAGATTTTTTATGTTTATCGTGTTTCAATAAGATCCATAAAAAAAAAAAAAATGAATGATATAATCCTGTAATAAATAAAAATTAGGTAAATTTTAAATAAATTTTTAATAATTGCATAAGAAATTAACAATTTTTTAAGTTTTATATCATATTTTATACTGTCAGACACCGGCGCTTGACGCGGCCTGAACGTAAAGTTCAGTGTCAGTCACTGATGACTGACCTGGCACTCAACGTGTTAAGCAGTCATTTGTGCCAACGACTATCTTTCTAGTTAATAAGACTGTGTATCTATATTTTATTTGATTGTTTTAAATGAATACTTTCAAATAGTCTAATTACGAGTAGTAATCGGTGAATAAAAAATTACGCGCACCGTTATATAAAATTTATATATAGATAGTGTCGACTATAACTAAGAATATAGTCAATGTATATACATAGATTATTATAGTACAGAAAAATTGATAGAAAAAGAATTCTATTAACGAAAAAGAATTTTATGAAAAATTGGGGCCAGAGTTATATATGAACCGCTCATTTGCCAAATCGATTCATTAAAATTTCTTAAATAAATAAAAGTTGAATAAATTGATAAAGTTACAATTATATTAAAGTTATATCATTTATTCAGCCGTATAACATTTTCTTATTTCAAAATGATATTTAAGCTTTTTATAAAGGAAATTTATATTAAATATGGACAATTAAGCGTCAATTATGCATATGTTTCTCAAATAATTACGTTTTCACGTTTTAACAATTTTTAGTCGCTTTGGCCTGTGAACGATTCGTATATGCGTATATATATATACACACACACACATACACGTACACATATATATACATCCCCATTACATACGCGATCATACACAAAGTTATGTATAGTTAAATAAACAAATAAATATATATATTTTTACTACCAAAATTTATATTCGAAATTTATATATCTGTTACTGACGCGATTGTGGCTTACATTCCACGATTTCAATCTACAATTATTTACGTGAATTACGAGAGATTGATTGATTGATTGGGAGAAAAATACGTAAATATACGTAAAAGAGAGAGAGAGAGAGAGAGAGAGAGAGTGAGAGAAAGAATGAGAGAAAGAAAATCGCTTTTCATGATTATTGTAGGTAGTAGTATTTTCTGCACAAAAGACAATTAAAAAATGAAAAATCTGAAACTTTGCGACATTGCTCCATTAGGATAAAATCGATCATTTGAATTAGGTTTCTTGTATGCTGTGATTTTTATATTATTATAATAATGAGTGACGAATGTAAGAGGCAAGAAGATGCATGCTCGTGTAATAATAAATACATAACGTTGTTTCAAGAAAACTATAACTACGTGTGTCTTATAGATTTGTGTTTGCGATATGTAAGTATATACATAAACGCGTGAAAAGGTGAGAAGAGAAAGAACAAGATTTATGATATATTTAAATGTAATAATAAATATTCATGCAGGAGAATTTCGTAAATATAAATGAAAGAATTTGATTTATTAAATCAACAGGAAAATCTCGACAATTAACTCGTCCTGCGCAAAATATATCGAAACTAGAAATTAGTGATACTTTTATTATATAACTTGTTGCAAAAATAAGATGAACGATAATCGCTGTAAATATAAACTTATTTACTTATCAAAGCCTCATATTTTTATTATTGACGCCTATTACCTTAGTGGAGTATCTCTTAAAAATTCTAGGCAGAATTTCATTAAAAAAAAAAATTATTAAATTTTATTTGTGAACAATATTATTATAAATCTTGTCAATAAGACATAATATCTGTTGTTGCCAATTTATTATACCTAACGTGGAACGTTTATGAGTTTTCTTTCTTGTTACGGACGTGTTGCACGCTATTTACTTTTATATACTAGTAATTATTTTTATTTCAAATGATTATATTATTAAATCTATGTTAAAATTAAAAATTACATTATTCCAAATCTTTGAAAGAAAGAGTGCTGCACTTTCCCCATGCTCAGATACCAAAAATAAAGTGAAAAATGAAAACACACATGTATAAAGTTCTTGCATGATGCTATCATTTGATATATAATAGGAAGATTTACGTTAGAAAATTAATTGAAAAGATTATTTGAAATTAACGGGATAACAACGGAATAAACGGGCTTTCTGAATGCTGAACATGTGCATTACGTTAATAACCCTTTTAATAAAATAAATTTTACATTATAACGATAAGAATATATCTTTTTTTCTATTCTATGTAATTATTTCATCGCTCCTACACAGTGATGGCTTCGAGGGTTAAATTGTCCTGTATTGTATAAAAAGTGTATTAAAATACATAAATAATTGTTAATTAATCGAAGGAAACGCGTATTGTTGTTTAAAAACACCAAGTATATGATCGAAGTACCGTTCTCTTCGAGATTCACCTTCAAACTGGCAAGTTGTCATCTGTCAAAATTCCTTTATGCAATGCAGTTTATATGACTTTCCGAACATTGCGCATGTGTGCAACTGTAATACACACATCAAAAAGAGTCTGCATTACCTCGGTTCCAAGATCTCTCCTGAACATTGACGTAGACTGTTAATAGATGTAACAAAACTCGCAAAAAGGTTCCAAGATATCCTGAACATTGACGTTGACTGTTCATAGATGTCATTATGAACATACAACATATTACACTAACCTCATAGGGTAGACTGTTTCTGAAAAGTTCGTAGGGAAGGAGTTGATAACTGATTCATACAACAGGGAAGGTAAATTGGAAGTGTCTACTCATTACTATAAAGAATGATAAAAAGAATCCAATAATACTGCAACAATAAAAGATTTTTGAATGTACTGTTTTTATTATACTTACACTTGGAAGAAACCATATGCAGTAATATTCTATCAAAAGATTAGCAGAAGGAATGCATCCTAGTTATCACTAATTAGGAAAACAAAAGGCAATTACATTATATTAGAAAATTCTATTCTTGTACAAAATCTTTTACCAGGTTTTCTAAACGATGATGGAAGATATTATTGTTCATCGACTGCCAAGAAAAATTTATGTATTTATATAAATTAATATCTTCCTTGCTAAGAATTCCATGTGAATTATTATATGAATAGAATGCAGTTGTTCTGACTAAAAATAATCTAGACAATAATATGTTAGAGGCAAATATAATAATTTTGTTAGAAGAAGAGGTAAATATTATAATACTATTAAAATAAACTTACTTTTATCATATAAAAATTGATTGGGGAGTTGCATTTATTTTTAATCAATTAATAAAAACATATTGTGTGCGTCTAGGTAATCTATATTTTATTACCGACTGGTAAAATGTGTATCGCCACCTATCGGTACTAGATATTACTTCACTGTACCGACTAGTAAATTTAGGCTGCCATCTAGCGGAAGTAAATGTTACTATGTCTTACCGATTAGTAGAATATGTTTCGCCATCTAGACAAAAGATAAAACATCACTAGGATAAAATCAAGATGGCTACCTGTCAATGTACTTTGAATACCGTAAATACCGGCTATGTGCAATGTAAAGTATTTAATTTAAAAAATCCTTAGAGTGATGCAATAATCAAGCGAGGAATATTTTTTATTTATAATAATTCGTTTCAAATTCTTTCTTTAGTGATCGCCAATTCTGGATGATAATAGTTAAATTGGATGTATTGCTGTGGGACAGTGTTATGTCATAACCTAAGAAAAATAATTTTCTTTATTAAATCCGAGAATATAGATGAATTCAAGATGATCTCTTAATCAAATTATTTTAACCAATACTAGTAAGTAAAGTATATATTTTTTTTTATACAAAATTCTTCTAATTATTAAAATATATGGATTATTTTGTCTTGTAACTTTATGCATTATCTAAACATTTTCTCCCTTTTCAAACTTATTTTGGTATTTATATAAACTACTTTTTTAAATATTTTTAGATCAGCATGCAGATCTATATTTTTAATTCCAATCCAAGAACGTTATACCCAAAAGAAGAGGAGTCCGTTACACCATTGGATCAATGGATATATATTTCATTTTCTTACGGCTAACGATTAGAAGATTTGTATTGATTATGTCATCCGAACAAGAGTTTTATTCTATAATATATGGTAAATAGAATGTAGGTGCACTAACAAAGAATAATCAAGAGAAGAATTTGTGAAAAGGTAAGCATTGCAATCTTGCATTTGTAAAAAACAAACCTATATCAAACTGATTGATAAACTGATTCATTTAACAGGATAGGTAAATAATTTGACTAGAAATGCTTAATCATTATTATCAAGATTGATAAGAAGAATTCAACAATAGTGCAACTAACATTATTATATTAAACACTTATATGTCTATTTTGCACCCCACAATAATACACATGCACATACACAAAAAAGGATTTCTTGTATAAACTGTTGTGCTGCGACTTATCATCGTCGACTGTATCGACATATAATTTTATATAAATGAACGGGGTGATTAATTGGATCAAAGAAAATGTAAAATCAGAAAGGAATTTGCCTCGACTGTGTCTTTTATGTTAGATCATCATCATCATCAGCAGCATCACCATTAATATATACTCTATATATACACATACATATTTCAATTCTGTTGCGTGACCATAAGAGTATAATTTCATGGAAAATTAATTATTATATAACAAAATATTTCGATGCATGTACAATTATATGTAGTAGTAGTAATTCATGTTACAGTAATCGACTTTTATTAACTGAACAACAAAAAAAGTGACATATTTATGAATTATTTTTAAAAGATTACATAAACACACTTGCAAAATAAATATTGTTTCAGATAATAAAAGTATTATTATTATTATTATTATTATTAATTTTGTGGTTACGGATTAATGATAAAAAAACATTTCTTATTATTTGAATTTTCGCGGGCAACACATTGCTGAGGAAAAAATCAAGATGGCTGCCGTGTCGTGTGTCCTACCACGTGCACTATTAAATATTTAATTAAAGAAATGCAATAGTGATGCAATCATAATCAAAAGAATAATATTTTGTATTTAGAATAATTCTTTTCATATTCTCTTCTCTTTTTAGTGATTAGTGATTGCCAATTCTGGATGAAAATAGTTACAAATGGGATGTATTGGTGTGTGTGGTACAATAGTATTATGTCATAACCAAAGGAAAATAATTTTCTTTATTAAATCCGAGTATATATAGATGAATTCAGGATGTTCTCATTATATCAATTTATTTTAACAAATATTAGTTACTACTAAGGTACATCTATATGTATTTTGTTATACGAAATTTTACTAATTATTAAAATATATGTGTGGATTATTTTGTCTTTTAACTTTATGCATTATCTAAACATTTCTGTCCCTTTTCTTAGCAAAACAATTTTACATGCAATCTCATACATCAATTTTCCACGCAAATCAATGACACCATCCAAAAGGAGAGACTCCACACGATTATGAGGGTTTTTTAAACCATCACTTCAACTTTCCACGCAATCCTATGACTCCATCCATAATCAGATATCCCATACAGTCATGAGGGTTTTTTTTAACCATCACTTCAATTCTGCACGCAATTCCAGTTTAATGCACTCTGTGTTCTTATTATACTTGCACTGCGAGCAAATCATATTTATATTGTAATATTTAATCAAAAGAATACGAGAAGAAATGTATATCTTAGTTATCATCACAAGATATATGGATAACACACGTGGCTAATACATTATTATATTACCGACATTCAATTCAAGTCAAAATTTTTAATCAAGTTTTACGTACACACGGTAATAGAAGATAATACTTTTTTTTTAATGGCTGATAAGAAAAATTGATGTATTTGTTAATAAATATCTTCTTTTGCAGGGAATTTCATTTCATTACCATTATTATGGAAAAAGAATATGCAGATGCTATTATTAAAAACTAATCTAGACAAAAATATGTAAAGAGGTAATTATTATAATACTATAAAAATACATTTATTTTGTTATCATATAGTATAAATGATTGGGATTTTATTAACTTTTTAATCAATTAATAAAAATGTTTATTAGGAAATTAGTCTTTTATTACCGACTGGTAAAGAGAATATGTATCGCCATCTAGCAGCGGTACTAGCTATTACTTCATTGTACCGACTGGAAAAATTATGCTGTTATCATCAAATGATGGAAATATTTAATTCATTTACCGACAAGTACAATATGTTTCTTCATCTAGACGAAAGAAAATACATCGCGCTTGGACACAATCAAGATGGCCGCCTGCCGTGTCGTGTACTGCCACGTGCAATAAAGTTAAGTATTTAATTACAAAAAATTCAATAGTGATGCTTTAATTAAGTGAATAATATTGTTTTTATTTACAATAATAATTCAGTGTTCATATTCTATTCTTTTTTTTAGTGATTAGTGCTCGGCAACTCAGCTTAAGAAGAAAACCATTGGACTTGATGTGTGATATCTTGTGAAGAAAAAAAAACTATTGGACTTGATGTGTGATATCTTGTGAAGAAAAAAAAACCATTGGACTTGATGTGTGATATCTTGTGAAGAAAAAAAAACCATTGGACTTGATGTAAGATATCAATGCTTAAGAAGAAAACCATTGGATTTGTGTTTGTGATCTAAAAAAGAAAACCATTGTACTTATTATTATTATTATTATTATGTTAAGTTAAAAGGAATATCATTGTACTTACTATTATTATGTAAATGTAAAAAGAATATTATTGCACTGTACAGGTGGACAGGTCGACAGGAAAAGTATACCATTGCACTTTAAAGAAGGTTACTTGTCGACTTACAAAGTATACCATTGCACACTTAAGGTTACTTTGGATTACCACGTTTTGTGTCAAATTTTATTTCTTTTTTATCACCTATCCTATCATCCAAGCCATTTAATTTTCCTTTAATAAAATCAACCATTACATGTAAGTATTAATTATTGTAAATGTAACAAGTTAAGAAACTTATATGTTTTTTTGGTCGTATAAGGTATTTTTTTTTATTTATAATGCATGAACATTTTAATAGAAATATTTTAGTAGACAATTGAATTTATTATTAACATATATACATTTTAGCATATTAATGAAATATTTTTGAAATAGAAAGTTTAGAATAGCATTGAATTTGAAGTTATGTTAACTGAAATAGAAAATCATTGCAGTTGTGGTTATGTCACTGTTTATACTTGCACTAGAAGCAAACCATATATAGAGTAGTAATATTTTATGAAAAGAATATTAGATAGAAAAAATGTTTCCTAGTTATCACAAATTAAGAAAAGAAATGGTTAATTACATTCTAATGTTTGCAGTTCTTACTATATGTACTAAATTTATTAATTTACACTTATTTTATTAGGAATAGACTAAGAGCATAAAAATGTATATATTTGTATGAATTCATTTGTGTTTTTTTTTTGTAGAAATACCATCATGTATTTTATAATGGAAATAGGATGTTGTTTGAAGAAGTAAGTATTATAATATTGTTTAAAATACATTTATTTTTGTCATATAAAACATGAATTAATATAATATAATTAATTTAGTAAAAGTTAACATAAATTTTTACTTTAGTTACCGACTGGTAGAGAGAATATGTATCGCCATCTAGACGACGAAAGAAAACACATCTCTAGGACAAATTCAAGATGGCTACCTGCTGTCACATTGTACTTTTGTGTAAAGTATTGTGTAGTAAAGTGTAAAGTATTTAATTAACAAAATTTCTTACAGTGATGCTATCATAATTAAGTGAATAATATTGTTTTTATTTATAATAATTCTTTTCTTATTCTCTTCTCTTTTTTTGCAGTGATCACCAATTCACCTTAAGAAGAAACCCATTGGACTTGATGTTTGATATCTTGTGAAGAAAAAAAAACCATTGGACTTGACGTTTGATATTTCCTTAAGAAGAAATCCATTTAACTTGATGTTAGATATCTGCTTAAGAAGAAAACCATTGGATTTGTGTTTGTGATCTACAAAAGAAAACCATTGTACTTACTATTATTATTAGTATTATTATGTTAACTTAAGAAGAATATCATTGTACTTACTAATATTATGTAAATGTAAAAAGAATATTATTGCACTGTACAGGTGGACAGGTCGACAGGAAAAGTATACCATTGCACTTTAAAGAAGGTTACTTGTCGACTTACAAAGTATACCATTGCACACTTTAGGTTACTTTGGATTACCACGTTTTGTGTCAAATTTTATTTCTTTTTTATAACCTATCCTATAACCTATCCTATCATCCAAGCCATTGAAATTTTCCTTTAATGAAATCAAACATTATATGTCATTATTAATTATTGTAAAATTTAATTATGAAACAAATTTATGTGTTTTTTGTCGTATAAGGAATTTTTTTTAATGCATGAACATTTTAATAGAGAATTGAATTTATTATAAACACAAACCTTTTAGAATATTAAATAATTATGTAATAACCACGTGAGTTGTACATATAATGAACGGAACGTGTTAATTTAATAACCATTGCACTAAAGGTTATGTAAAAAGTTAAATAGAAAACCATTGCACTTGAGAGAGGTTATATGTAATTAAAATAGCAAACCAATTCACTAAGTATGGATATGTTAGCATAAGAAAAATACCACTTTACATGTAGACATATATGTGTAATAACGTATAATGAAAATTATTAATTTTTTTTTTAATAGGCAATGTCACGTCTGGTGGTTATGTTACTTTAAGAAGAAATAAATCATTACACATGATAATAGATTTTTATTATATTATAATAAGTAGACGACCACAGCACAGTAGTTTATAAAAGATTTTAAACAACAACAACAACAACCATACTTGCACTTGTGTATATAATAAGATAGAATAAAAAAAAAATAAAAGGCAATGTTATTTTAAAGTAAAGTAATGGATGTCATGCGAGATTGACAAGAGGGAGAAGCCATTACAACTTGATGTATGTCAGCTGTACAGTTCATTTGCATATATAATTACGAGATGGCGTCTTGAACTCGGTAGCGTTGGGCTTGCCGATTTAGTATAAAGGGAGGTGCAAAGCGCATGGATTTCAACGCATCGGGGTGCGACCCCGACTCTGCAGAGGCAGAGTACTCCTGTGGCTGCGCTCAGGAGCAGGTTGCAATACACGCTTAGGCCTGAGCGTTGTATTCAGCTTGCTCCTGAGAATGACAGCCTTTGGAAAAAGGGATGAGGAGTAGTAGTAGTAGTAGTTGCATGTAGTAGTAGTAGTAGTTGCATGTAGTAGTAGTAGTTGCATGTAGTAGTAGTAGTAGTAGTAGTAGTAGAAGCATGAAATAGTAGTAAAAGCATGAAATAGTAGAAGCATGAAATAATAATAGTAGTAGTAGTAAATAATTAGAATAAGAAAATTGGGGGTCTTCTAGTATTAGAGGGGGCCTGGTCTCTAGTTAATGGGGTGGCAATCAATCGTGAGGCCGTGCCTGTAGCCGATTTTACAGGTCAAGGTCATCGAAGGTCAAGGACTTCTAGGGCAAGGTCGCGCGCGAGTTTCATTCATTATGTGGGTCAAGGTCACGCGCGGGGGTTCGTTCATTATGTGTGTGTGCGTGTTAATATTCACGCGCGCGAGGGTTAAGTCAGTATGTGTGTATCAATTTATTTATTTATTTTTTTTTTTTTATTGGGTTTATTAGGAGTTTGTGTGTTTATGTTTTCTTTTGGGTGTAGTTAGAATTTGTGTATATGTTTTTTTGTGGGTTTTTAAGAGTTTGTGTATATGTTTTTTGGGTTTTTTAAGAGTTTG